>NC_092412.1:263472292-263772292 GCF_040894005.1 Engystomops pustulosus
GTTCTTTTGAGGCAGTGATGTCCTCATTGCGGGCGCCCCCAGGCTGTTAGTGGGGTCTCTATCACTGAGGGCCCAGGTTTCCCCGGTCTTCATCAGACACAGAGCAGCCAAACCAGCCCACGGTGGTAGGAAGCGGCAGCCGCTGCGGCTCCAGATGGACGGCCGGGACACCGCGCTCTGTTCTGAGACACAATCTGTCCCCATTTCCTTTCCAAAACAATTTTCTTCTATTAATTAGAAAGAATCATCATAAAAAATAAAGTGACTGATATGAGCGAGTAACCCGGGGGAGGCCTGGACCCGGGGGGGCAGGAGCCCCCATGTACCGGACACAGGCAGCACTTGTCACTGCTGAAGGTTTGCTACAATTGTTTCAGGTTAGAGAACTTTATGCTAAAAACAACAGCACAAATCCCCTGCGTCTTGTCTGTTACATTTTATCATGTGTACAATGTAACAAACCCCCAGCATTAGACCCCCGGGCAGGACTACACAGGGTGTAATGCAGAAGATGCCGATGATATCTGTTCACTGACAACAAGCAGAGGCCTATAAGCAATGCAGTACAGGAAAAAGCTGCAGAACCTTTCACTGTACAAACATGAACCCAGACACTCAGCCCGATCCTCTGCTGAAATACTCTGTGCTGCTGTCATTGTATTCACAATTGTCTCATGTCACATACAGATCTGTTCCCTCCCCGGACAGTTCTAGGATGCTCTGTGTAACTTCATTCTGATCTGAAATACTCTGTGCTGCTGCAACTCATACTGGTGTTACATGGGTTAACATAGCTGCCTTCTTCGGGATACAGCGCCCCCTTATCCCTGGGTGGTGCCTGGTATTGCACCTTGTCTCTGCTGCAGTTGCAGACATAACCTGTAGAGAGAGGTGGAGCAGCCAGTAGGTGGCTCTGGGTGATTGTGCTCCCCCCGGGGGGCACCGGGACCCTCCGTGTGATGCAGGGGGGGGGAGGGGGTCAGTGATGGGGCCTGGGGACAGCAGAGCACTTACTATATATAATTAACAGGCAGCGGCGACAAAACTGGATGTTTAATTCACTGACTATTTAATGAAGGATAATGGATTCCAGGCTGAGAGGCGCAAACAATGGTGCGGCCCCCCCCCCACTGCCTACCCCTGTATGACCCCCCCCCACTGCCTACCCCTGTATGACCCCCCCCCCCCCACTGCCTACCCCTGTATGACCCCCCCCCCCCCACTGCCTACCCCTGTATGACCCCCCCCCACTGCCTACCCCTGTATGACCCCCCCACTGCTTACCCCTGTATGACACCCCCCCCCCACTGCCTACCCCTGTATGACCCCCCCCCACTGCCTACCCCTGTATGACCCCCCCACTGCCTACCCCTGTATGATCCCCCCCCCCCCACTGCCTACCCCTGTAGGGCCCCCCCCCCACTGCTTACCCCTGTATGACCCCCCCACTGCCTACCCCTGTATGACCCCCCCCCCACTGCTTACCCCTGTAGGGCCCCCCCCCCACTGCTTACCCCTGTATGACACCCCCCCCCCACTGCCTACCCCTGTATGACCCCCCCCCCACTGCCTACCCCTGTAGGGCCCCCCCCCACTGCCTACCCCTGTATGACACCCCCCCCACTGCTTACCCCTGTATGACACCCCCCCCCGCACTGCCTACCCCTGTATGACACCCCCCCCACTGCCTACCCCTGTATGAGCCCCCCCACTACTTACCCCTGTATCAGCCCCCCCCCCCACACTGCTTACCCCTGTATGAGCCCCCCCCCACTGCTTACCCCTGTATGACCCCACCCAAGTGCTTACCCCTGTATGACACTCCCCCCACTGCCTACCCCTGTATGAGCCCCCCCACTACTTACCCCTGTATCAGCCCCCCCCCCACACTGCTTACCCCTGTATGAGCCCCCCCCCACTGCTTACCCCTGTATGACCCTCCCCACTGCTTACCCCTGTATGAGCCCCCCCACTGCTTACCCCTGTATGACACCCCCCCACTGCCTACCCCTGTATGACCCCCCCCCACTGCTTACCCCTGTATGACACCCCCCCCCCCCACTGCTTACCCCTGTAGGGCCCCCCCCACTGCTTACCCCTGTATGACCCCCCCCCCCACTGCCTACCCCTGTTTGACACCCCCCCCACTGCCTACCCCTGTATGAGCCCCCCCACTGCTTACCCCTGTATGAGCCCCCCACTGCTTACCCCTGTATGAGCCCCCCCCACTGCTTACCCCTGTATGAGCCCCTCACTACTTACCCCTCTATGAGCCCCCCCACTGCTTACCCCTGTATGAGCCCCCCCACTGCTTACCCCTGTATGAGCCCCCCCACTGCTTACCCCTGTATGACACCCCCCCACACTGCCTACCCCTGTATGACACCCCCCCCACTGCCTACCCCTGTATGATCCCCCCCACTGCTTACCCCTGTATGAGCCCCCCCACTGCTTACCCCTGTATGAGCCCCCCCACTGCTTACCCCTGTATGAGCCCCCCCCACTGCTTACCCCTGTATGACACCCCCCCACTGCTTACCCCTGTATGAGCCCCCCCACTGCTTACCCCTGTATGAGCCCCCCCCATTGCTTACCCCTGTATGAGCCCCCCCCCACTGCTTACCCCTGTATGAGCCCCCCCCCCACTGCCTACCCCTGTATGAGCCCCCCCCCCTGCTATTCCAATCTCTGCTTGCTGTCTGTGAATGAGATGCAGTCAGACTGTCCAGTTATGAATCATCAGTGACTGAGAATAAATGACTGCTCCTGCTGTGCAAATAGAACAGATAAAATAACAAGCGCGATAAAGGAGGTTCTGTAGGTGGTGACCACAGACCATTTCTCTGTTTGGGGCTCTTTTGCATTTTGTCATCGCTCTCTCCAATAGTGGAAGCACAAGACAAGTGTCTACAACCCACAATCAAGGTCTGGGAGGAGATGCCTCAGGAGAACAACTGCCGCCTCATCAGGAGTATGCCCTGGAGGAAATCATATAAGAATGCTCATAATTTTCATCAGGAGCATACCGAGGCGCTGTAGGGAGGTCATACAGGTACGTGGGGGCCTCACATAACACTTAGCCTCATCAGGAGCATACCAAGGTGTTATAGGGAGGTCATACAGGTACGTGGGGGCCTCACATAACACTTAGCCTCATCAGGAGCATGCCGAGGTGTTGTAGGGAGGTCATAAAGGCACATGGAGGCCACAAACAGTACTAAGCATCATCAGGAGCATGCCAAGGTGTTATAGGGAGGTCATACAGGCATGTGGAGGCCGCATACAATACTGAGCCTCATCAGGAGCATGCCGAGGTGTTGTAGGGAGGTCACACAGGTACGTGGAGGCTACACACACTACTGAGCCTCATCAGGAGCATGCCGAGGTGTTGTAGGGAGGTCATACAGGTACGTGGAGGCTACACACAATACTGAGCCGCATCAGGAGCTGCCGAGGTGTTGTAGGGAGGTCATACAGGCATGTGGAGGCCACACACAATACTGAGCCTCATCAGGAGCATGCCGAGATGCTGTAGGGAGGTCATACAGGCATGTGGAGGCCACACACAATACTGAGCCTCATCAGGAGCATGCCGAGGTGTTGTAGGGAGGTCATACAGGTACGTGGAGGCTACACACAATACTGAGCCTCATCAGGAGAATGCCGAGGTGTTGTAGGGAGGTCATACAGGTACGTGGAGGCTACACACAATACGGAGCCTCATCAGGAGAATGCCAAGATGTTATAGGGAGGTCATACAGGCATGTGGAGGCCACACACAATACTGAGCCTCATCAGGAGAATGCCGAGGTGTTGTATGGAGGTCATACAGGCACGTAGAGGCCACACACCTTACTGAGCCTCATCAGGAGCATGCCGAGGTGTTGTAGGGAGGTCATACAGGCAGGTGGAGGCCACACACAATACTGAGCCTCATCAGGAGCATGCCGAGGTGTTGTAGGGAGGTCATACAGGCACGTGGAGGTCACACACAATACTGAGCCTCATCAGGAGCATGCCGAGGTGTTGTAGAGAGGTCTTATGGGCACATGGAGGTCACATACAATACTGAGCCTCATCAGGAGCAGCCGAGGTGTTGTAGGGAGGTCATACGGGCACTGGAAGCTACACGCAATACTGAGCCTCATCAGGAGCATGCCGAGGTGTTGTAGGGAGGTCATATAGACATGTGGAGGCCACACACAATACTGAGCCTCATCAGGAGCATGCCGAGGTGTTGTAGGGAAGTCATAAAGGCACGTGGAGGCCACACACAATACTGCGCCTCACCAGGAGCATGCCGAGGTGTTGTAGGGAAGTCATAAAGGCACGTGGAGGCCACACACAATACTGAGCCCCATCAGGAGCATGCCGAGGTGTTGTAGGGAGGTCATACAGGCACATGGAGGCCACACACAATACTGAGCCTCATCAGGTGCATGTTGAGGTGTTATAGGGAGGTCATATAGGCACGTGGAGGCCACACACAATACTGAGCCCCATCAGGAGCATGCCGAGGTGTTGTAGAAAGGCCAAACAGGCACGTGGAGGTCACACACAATACTAAGCCTCATCAGGAGCATGCCGAGGTGTTGTATGGAGGTCATACAGGCACGTGGAGGTTACACACAATACTGAGCCTCATCAGGAGAATGCCGAGGTGTTGTAGAAAGGCCATACAGGCACGTGGAGGTCACACACAATACTAAGCCTCATCAGGAGCATGCCGAGGTGTTGTATGGAGGTCATACAGGCACGTGGAGGTTACACACAATACTGAGCCTCATCAGGAGCATGCTGAGGTGTTGTAGGGAGGTCATACAGGCACGTGGAGGCCACACACCTTACTGAGCCTCATCAGGAGCATGCCGTGGTGTTGTAGGGAGGTCATACAGGCACGTGGAGGTCACACACAATACTGAGCCTCATCAGGAGAATGCCGAGGTGTTGTAGGCAGGTCATACAGGTACGTGGAGGCCTCACATAGCACTGAGCCTCATTAGGAGCATGCCCAGATGTTTTAGGTAGGTCAAACACGTACGTAGAGGCCACACAAACTAGTGATTATCATCAGGAGAATGCATAGGTATTTCCAGAAAGTCATACAGGCACGTGGAGGTCACACACAATACTGAGCCTCATCAGGAGCATGCCCAGGTGTTGTAGGGTGAACATGCAGGCACATGGAGGCTACACACTATACTGAGCCTCGTCAGGAACATGTTGAGGTGTTGTAGGGAGGTCATACAGGCATGTGGAGGCCACACACAATATTGAGCCTCATTGGGAGCATGCCCAGATGTTTAATGGAGGTCAAACAGGTACGTAGAGGCCACACAAACTAGTGATTATTATCAGGAGAATGCATAGGTATTTCTAGAAAGTCATACAGGCACGTGGAAGTCACACATATTATTGAACCACATCAGAAACAAGGCGAGGCATTGTTGGGAGGTCATACAGGCACGTGGAGGCCATACACAGTACTGAGCCTCATCAGGAGCATGCCGAGGTGTTGTAGGGAGGTCATACAGGCACATGGAGGCCACACACAATACTGAGCCTCATCAGGAGCATGCCGCGGTGTTGTAGGGAGGTCATACAGGCATGTGGAGGCCACACACACAATACTGAGCCTCATCAGGAGTATGCAGAGGTGTTGTAGGGAGGTCATACAGGCACATGGAGGCCACACACAATACTGAGCCTCATCAGGAGCATGCCAAGGTGTTGTAGGGTGGTCATACAGGCATGTGGAGGCCGCACACAATACTGAGCCTCATCAGGAGCATGCCGAGGTGTTGTAGGGAGGTCATTCAGGCACATGGAGGCCACACACAATACTGAGCCTCATCAGGAGAATGCCAAGGTGTTGTAGGGTGGTCATACAGGCATGTGGAGGCCACACACAATACTGAGCCTCATCAGGAGCATGCCGAGGTGTTGTAGGGTGGTCATACAGGCATGTGGAGGCCGCACACAATACTGAGCCTCATCAGGAGCATGCCGAGGTGTTGTAGGGAGGTCATACAGGCACGTGGAGGTCACACACAATACTAAGCCTCATCAGGAGCATGCCCAGGTGTTGTAGGGAGGTCATACAGGCACGTGGAGGCTACACACAATACTGAGCCTCATCAGGAGCATGCCGAGGTGTTGTAGGGAGGTCATACAGGTACGTGGAGGCTACACACACTACTGAGCCGCATCAGGAGCTGCCGAGGTGTTGTAGGGAGGTCATACAGGCATGTGGAGGCCACACACAATACTGAGCCTCATCAGGAGCATGCCGAGATGCTGTAGGGAGGTCATACAGGCATGTGGAGGCCACACACAATACTGAGCCTCATCAGGAGCATGCCGAGGTGTTGTAGGGAGGTCATACAGGTACGTGGAGGCTACACACAATACTGAGCCTCATCAGGAGAATGCCGAGGTGTTGTAGGGAGGTCATACAGGTACGTGGAGGCTACACACAATACGGAGCCTCATCAGGAGAATGCCAAGATGTTATAGGGAGGTCATACAGGCATGTGGAGGCCACACACAATACTGAGCCTCATCAGGAGAATGCCGAGGTGTTGTATGGAGGTCATACAGGCACGTGGAGGCCACACACCTTACTGAGCCTCATCAGGAGCATGCCGAGGTGTTGTAGGGAGGTCATACAGGCAGGTGGAGGCCACACACAATACTGAGCCTCATCAGGAGCATGCCGAGGTGTTGTAGGGAGGTCATACAGGCACGTGGAGGTCACACACAATACTGAGCCTCATCAGGAGCATGCCGAGGTGTTGTAGAGAGGTCTTATGGGCACATGGAGGCCACACACAATACTGAGCCTCATCAGGAGCACTTTCTTTCTCTGGATGTCTGAACCTTTAGGATTTCCCTGCATAAAGATAGTGAAACACTGGAGTGAATTTATTTTGGAGCACGGCTTCAGAGATCTTCTGTGAGACTCCGGATAAAACATCGGAATGAATCTCCACCAGTTTAGACCTGCAGAATTTTCTGCTATAGTCCCTACTGATTTTATGTTCACACCTGCGGCCGCCACCTACCTGGGTCTACACTGAAATACTCTGTGCTGCTGGTGCCGGCTCCTTCCACTATTGGGCTCTGCTCTGTCCTCCATATCATCTCCCATGAGGAGTATAAAATCACTTTGCTTCCCAGGTCCTGGCAGACACGAGCTGCGAGGGAAGTAGAGTCTGTGATGCTGCTGTCCCCCGTACATCACATGCGAGGGGACGCAGGAGGTGATACAAGAGAAGAGTCATTGTACGGGAAGAGGCAGGAGCGAGATCTGCAGTGTATCCGGAGCGTGAGCCGACTACTAATAGCCTGACACGGCAACGCTCCACCCTGTGCACTGCTATATACTGTATACACCTACAGCCTGGAAGGGGGCACTGCTATATACACCTACAGCCTGGAAGGGGGCACTGCTATATACACCTACAGCCTGGAAGGGGGCACTGCTATATACACCTACAACCTGGGGGGGGGCACACTGCTATATACTGTATACACCTACAGCCTGGAAGGGGGCACTGCTATATACACCTACAGCCTGGGGGGGGGGGGCACACTGCTATATACTGTATACACCTAAAGCCTGGGGGGGGGGCTGCCGAGGGGCGAGGGGCTGCCGAGGGGCGAGGGGTACTGAGAAGCCCCCGATAGTCTATAATGCCACGGGCTACGTGAGGGGAACCATACAGCTATAAATGTCAGCCATGAAATATGTTCTCTTCATCTGAACAGTAAATCGGATCTCACGGCCCTCGCTCCGCGCATGCCGCCTGCTGCCCAAATCACATTCCAGCCAATAACCGGACCCCCGAGGGACCAGGAGATTCTGTGCCTGGGGGTCTCTGCCTCTCTGTACATGGATTGGATCAGTTCTATGTGTACAGCACGGGGGTCTGTCCTGTGACTGCGCTGCTGTATATGGGGGCACTACACCAGCATTGGGGGTCCGGCTCCAGGAGATAGGGACCCCAGCCGCCAGTACTGCTGTATATGGGGGCACTACACCAGCATTGGGGGTCCGGCTCCAGGAGATAGGGACCCCAGCCGCCAGTACTGCTGTATATGGGGGCACTACACCAGCACCGGGGGTCCGGCTCCAGGAGATAGGGACCACAGCCGCCAGTCCTGCTGTATATGGGGGCACTACACCAGCATCGGGGGTCCGGCTCCAGGAGATAGGGACCCCAGCCGCCAGTCCTGCTGTATATGGGGGCACTACACCAGCATCAGGGGTCCGGCTCCAGGAGATAGGGACCACAGCCGCCAGTCCTGCTGTATATGGGGGCACTACACCAGCATCGGGGGTCCGGCTCCAGGAGATAGGGACCACAGCCGCCAGTACTGCTGTATATGGGGGCACTACACCAGCATCGGGGGTCCGGCTCCAGGAGATAGGGACCCCAGCCACCAGTCCTGCTGTATATGGGGGCACTACACCAGCATCGGGGGTCCGGCTCCAGGAGATAGGGACCACAGCCGCCAGTACTGCTGTATATGGGGGCACTACACCAGCATCAGGGGTCCGGCTCCAGGAGATAGGGACCACAGCCGCCAGTCCTGCTGTATATGGGGGCACTACACCAGCATCGGGGGTCCGGCTCCAGGAGATAGGGACCACAGCCGCCAGTCCTGCTGTATATGGGGGCACTACACCAGCATCGGGGGTCCGGCTCCAGGAGATAGGGACCACAGCCGCCAGTCCTGCTGTATATGTGGGCACTACACCAGCATCGGGGGTCCGGCTCCAGGAGATAGGGACCCCAGCCACCAGTCCTGCTGTATATGGGGGCACTACACCAGCATCGGGGGTCCGGCTCCAGGAGATAGGGACCCCAGCCTCCGGCCGCCCACCAGAAGCCTCGTACCTCATCAGAGACGCCTCAGGGTAAAGGATACATGCGCACGCCTCCGTTCCGTGTGCCGATCGCCAGAATCTTCTGCACCGGGTCGAACGCCAGCGCCGTGGGCTGATATGGAAAACCATGGCGAACAGTCTGCAAAAAAGACAGAGAGGCTTCAGGATAGGGGTCCAGCACATGTACAGAATCAGCAGGACATAACAGGGGACCCCGATATTATAGCATGTGGTCACGTGACCTCTCACCCCATCACATCTCATGAGTGAATGGATATAGGGGGAGCACCTGACCCTCTACACAGGACTCCCCTCTGTGTCCCCCCACATGTAGAGCAGGATTTATAGGGAATCCCTGCAGGATGGCAAATCCATAGAAAGCTGAGACCTCCAAATATCTGAGGGTCCTCACCCCAGCAATACACAGGGTTACAGACCTCTGAGAGGCGGCAGATACAGCAACAAATACACAGAGCAGCGAGTGTCAGGCAGAGAACGCAGGTGTGAATATAACCCTATACATGACCATCTCCTGCCAACATAACCCTATACATGATCATCTCCTGCCAACATAACCCTATACATGACCATCTCCAGCCAACATAACCCTATACATGACCATCTCCTGCCAACATAACCCTATACATGATCATCTCCTGCCAACATAACCCTATACATGACCATCTCCTGCCAACATAACCCTATACATGACCATCTCCAGCCAACATAACCCTATACATGATCATCTTCTGCCAACATAACCCTATACATGATCATCTCCTGCCAACATAACCCTATACATGATCATCTCCTGCCAACATAACCCTATACATGACCATCTCCAGCCAACATAACCCTATACATGACCATCTCCAGCCAACATAACCCTATACATGATCATCTTCTGCCAACATAACCCTATACATGATCATCTCCTGCCAACATAACCCTATACATGACCATCTCCAGCCAACATAACCCTATACATGACCATCTCCAGCCAACATAACCCTATACATGACCATCTCCAGCCAACATAACCCTATACATGATCATCTCCTGCCAACATAACCCTATACATGACCATCTCCTGCCAACATAACCCTATACATGATCATCTCCTGCCAACATAACCCTATACATGATCATCTCCTGCCAACATAACCCTATACATGATCATCTGCAGCCAACATTACCCCATACATGATCATCTCCAGCCAACATAACCCTATACATGATCATCTCCAGCCAACATAACCCTATACATGATCATCTCCAGCCAACATTACCCCATACATGATCATCTCCTGCCAACATAACCCTATACATGATCATCTCCAGCCAACATAACCCTATACATGATCATCTCCTGCCAACATAACCCTATACATGATAATCTCCAGCCAACATAACCCTATACATGACCATCTCCAGCCAACATAACCCTATACATGATCATCTCCTGCCAACATACCCCTATACATGATCATCTCCTGCCAACATAACCCTATACATGATCATCTCCTACCTACATAACCCTATACATGATCATCTCCAGCCAACATAACCCTATACATGATCATCTTCTGCCAACATAACCCTATACATGATCATCTCCTGCCAACATAACCCTATACATGACCATCTCCAGCCAACATAACCCTATACATGATCATCTCCTGCCAACATAACCCTATACATGACCATCTGCAGCCAACATAACCCTATACATGATCATCTCCAGCCAACATAACCCTATACATGATCATCTCCTGCCAACATAACCCTATACATGACCATCTCCTGCCAACATAACCCTATACATGATCATCTCCTGCCAACATAACCCCATACATGATCATCTCCTGCCAACATAACCCTATACATGACCATCTCCTGCCAACATAACCCTATACATGATCATCTCCAGCCAACATAACCCTATACATGATCATCTCCTGCCAACATACCCCTATACATGACCATCTCCTGCCAACATAACCCTATACATGATCATCTGCAGCCAACATAACCCCATACATGATCATCTCCAGCCAACATAACCCTATACATGATCATCTCCTGCCAACATAACCCTATACATGACCATCTCCTGCCAACATAACCCTATACATGATCATCTGCAGCCAACATAACCCCATACATGATCATCTCCAGCCAACATAACCCTATACATGATCATCTCCAGACAACATAACCCTATACATGATCATCTCCAGACAACATAACCCTATACATGACCATCTCCAGCCAACATAACCCCATACATGATCATCTCCAGCCAACATAACCCTATACATGATCATCTCCAGACAACATAACCCTATACATGATCATCTCCAGACAACATAACCCTATAAATGACCATCTCCTGCCAACATAACCCTATACATGATCATCTGCAGCCAACATAACCCCATACATGATCATCTCCAGCCAACATAACCCTATACATGATCATCTCCAGACAACATAACCCTATACATGATCATCTCCAGACAACATAACCCTATACATGATCATCTCCAGTCAACATAACCCTATACATGATCATCTCCAGCCAACATAACCCTATACATGATCATCTCCTGCCAACATAACCCTATACATGACCATCTCCTGCCAACATAACCCTATACATGATCATCTGCAGCCAACATAACCCCATACATGATCATCTCCAGCCAACATAACCCTATACATGATCATCTCCAGACAACATAACCCTATACATGATCATCTCCAGACAACATAACCCTATACATGATCATCTCCAGTCAACATAACCCTATACATGATCATCTCCTGCCAACATAATCCTATACATGATCATCTCCAGCCAACATAACCCCATACATGATCATCTCCAGCCAACATAACCCTATACATGATCATCTCCTGCCAACATAACCCTATACATGATCATCTCCAGCCAACATAACCCTATACATGATCATCTCCTGCCAACATAATCCTATACATGATCATCTCCAGCCAACATAACCCTATACATGATCATCTCCTGCCAACATACCCCTATACATGATCATCTCCAGCCAACATAACTCTATACATGATCATCTCCTGCCTACAGGAGACTAGCCCGGAGTCCGGAGACCAGTATGAGGAGGCCGGTCCTGGACCTGCCCCTGCAGCATCAGCGGTGCGGGAGATGGACACCACAATGGGGCAGATTCACTTACCCGGTCCTGTCGTGATCCCGCGACGTGATGTCCGACGAGGATCCGGGTCTGCCGCGATTCACCAAGCTAATGCGCCCAAGTTCCTGCATCCGTCGGCCCGCCTGAGTTCACCTCCTTCTTCCCGGGGCTTGTAAGTGCGTGTCTTGTGATTCTAAAGTCCAGCGCGCCACCCACCCATTTCTGTTGCGTGCCAGCCAGCGCCAAATCTGATCGCATGCGCCAAAATCCCAGGGCAATTTGGCGCAAAACGGAAATCGCCGGGAAACCCAACGAAAGTGGGTCCAACGGATCCTTAGTAAATGAGCCCCAATATGTCTAAAAAGGGGGTGTTCATTTCTCCAGGGTGGTGGTAAGATGGGTAAAAAGAAAGCCGTCTAACTCAATCACTCATGATGGCGACACCCACTCCGTTGACGCTGGCGTCCATTAATGTCGCCAGCATTAAGTCTGATGCGGCTAGATTTGCGGCCTTTGATTTTCTCGGCCGTGTTGAAGCCAACATTTTATTTTTGCAGGAGACCAGGCTGCCAGATTTGGCGGCCGTGTTTAAAGCTAAGAGGGAATGGAGACACGGGCCTTCCTATTGGTCTCTTGCGGCCGAGCCGTATAGCGGAGTGGCGGTCCTTTTTACCGCACAGGTAGAATGCCGACGGGTTATTGAGTTAGAAATGGGGAGGTGCCTGATCCTGGATGTCCTCATGAAGGGACAAGAACTTCGCCTAATTAACATCTATGGTCCCCAGTCCAAGTGGGACAGGAAGTGTCTCTTTATGAGGATCAAGCCCTACCTTTTTACTAGTCGGCAGGTGGTCTTTGGAGGGGACTTCAATGCTGTCACGAGGTCCCAGGATAGGGGAGGTTCCAGAGACAAGCTGACTTATGATAGCGTCGCTCTTAATAGCATAGCTAGTGAGGCTCGCCTGGTGGATGTCCACATCCGGCACACCGTAGGCCACGCGGGGTTCACCTGTCCGTTGTTGAGGTGGAGTTCTCCGATCACTGTCTAATTTTGTTTTCTCTGAATGTTACAGAGACCCCCCGGATGGGAAGAGGCTACTGGAAGCTCAATTCGTCTCTCCTGGAAGAAGCGGAGATCAGACAATCCTTTGAGGACTTTCTTCAGAGCCAGGTACCATTGCTGGGCCTTTGTAGCAGTAAGCCAGAGTGGTGGGAGATGCTCAAGAAAAGGGTGGCGAGATTCTTCCACCAGCTCTCGAGCCTCAGGAGCCTGGACAGGTACCGCCTGTATCAGGGCCTGAGGAGGAAACTCGAGCATCTCGTCTCGACTGGAGGTAGTGGTGAGGACATCTCCAGAGTGAAATCCTTGCTGAAGAGGTGTCAGTACGATAGACACGCATCTTTGGTTTTTGAGAAGGATTACGGGAAATACCGCTCGCCCGACCCTTACAGAAACTGCAAGATGTCAGTGAATGGTAAATTTGTCACAGGACTGGTTGACAGTACGGGATCCCTGAAAAGGTCCAGATCAGGGATTCTGGAGGTCGTCAGATCCTTCTACTCACACCTCTTGGGCAGGAAGGATCTAGATCGGGATGTGATGTCGGCTTTCCTGGCTGAAACTGTCCCTGAGCAAGGAGTAGACCCCTCTCTTGATGTTTTGACAGAGATGATTAGGGAAGAGGAAGTCAGCCGGGCGATTGAAGGGCTCGCCCTCAAGAAATCGCCAGGTCTGGATGGCTTAACATCCGAGTATTATAAGACCTTTAAGGACGCCTTGGTTCCCCTCTTGACTGAGGTATATAATGAGTGTCTTTCCTCAAGTCAATGAGGAGGTCTGCCCTGATCATCCTGTCAAAGGGTAAGGACCGATCTCGTGTTGAGAACTGGCGTCCCATAGCGCTTCTCAATACGGACAGAAAGGTTTTGGCAAAGGTGCTGTTTAATCGGCTGGTGCAGATTGCACCCAGGCTCCTTTCGGGGACCCAGCACTGCTCTGTTCCAGGCCGCAGTACATTCACCAAGTTAATGCGCCCAAGTTCCTGCATCCGTCGGCCCGCCTGAGTTCACCTCCTTCTTCCCGGGGCTTGTAAGTGCGTGTCTTGTGATTCTAAAGTCCAGCGCGCCACCCCCCCATTTCTGTTGCGTGCCAGCCAGCGCCAAATCTGATCGCATGCGCCAAAATCCCAGGGCAATTTGGCGCAAAACGGAAATCGTCGGGAAACCCAACGAAAGTGGGTCCAACGGATCCTTAGTAAATGAGCCCCAATATGTCTAAAAAGGGGGTGTTCATTTCTCCAGGGTGGTGGTAAGATGGGTAAAAAGAAAGCCGTCTAACTCAATCACTCATGATGGCGACACCCACTCCGTTGACGCTGGCGTCCATTAATGTCGCCAGCATTAAGTCTGATGCGGCTACATTTGCGGCCTTTGATTTTCTCGGCCGTGTTGAAGCCAACATTTTATTTTTGCAGGAGACCAGGCTGCCAGATTTGGCGGCCGTGTTTAAAGCTAAGAGGGAATGGAGACACGGGCCTTCCTATTGGTCTCTTGCGGCCGAGCCGTATAGCGGAGTGGCGGTCCTTTTTACCGCACAGGTAGAATGCCGACGGGTTATTGAGTTAGAAATGGGGAGGTGCCTGATCCTGGATGTCCTCATGAAGGGACAAGAACTTCGCCTAATTAACATCTATGGACCTCTATGGAGGTCGTCAGATCCTTCTACTCACACCTCTTGGGCAGGAAGGATCTAGATCGGGATGTGATGTCGGCTTTCCTGGCTGAAACTGTCCCTGAGCAAGGAGTAGACCCCTCTCTTGATGTTTTGACAGAGATGATTAGGGAAGAGGAAGTCAGCCGGGCGATTGAAGGGCTCGCCCTCAAGAAATCGCCAGGTCTGGATGGCTTAACATCCGAGTATTATAAGACCTTTAAGGACGCCTTGGTTCCCCTCTTGACTGAGGTATATAATGAGTGTCTTTCCTCAAGTCAATGAGGAGGTCTGCCCTGATCATCCTGTCAAAGGGTAAGGACCGATCTCGTGTTGAGAACTGGCGTCCCATAGCGCTTCTCAATACGGACAGAAAGGTTTTGGCAAAGGTGCTGTTTAATCGGCTGGTGCAGTTTGCACCCAGGCTCCTTTCGGGGACCCAGCACTGCTCTGTTCCAGGCCGCAGTACATTTAGTGCTGTGCTTTGTGTCCGGGAGGCAGTGGAGCAGGGCAGGGCTGGTAACTGGAAGGGGTACTTGCTGTCCTTGGATCAGGCAAAAGCGTTTTATCCGGTTGATCACGAGTACCTCTGGTCTGTCCTTCTGAGGTATGGCCTGCAGGGCGGGTTTGTTGATTGGCTGAGAGTTTTGTACGCAGGGGCAGAGAGTTTCCCGCTTGTGAACGGTTGGATTGGCCGCTCTTTTGAGGTCGGGTCTGGAGTTCGCCAGGGTTGTCCTCTGAGACCAATACTGTACATGTTCACGATCGACCCATTCCTTAGGAGGGTTGATCGTGGGCCGTTGGTGGGAGTCGGGATGGATCGGCAGCACCGGAAGCCACTCTTAGTGGTAGCATACGCCGATGATGTCACCATTTTTGTGTCCTCGCGAGGGGAGGCGCAATGGGTGATGTCAGAGGTTGACCGCTACTCAGAGGCTTCTGGGTCCAAGATCAACCGGGATAAGTGTGAGATTCTCTGGCTGTGAGAGGGAGGTCCGGGCTTTGATCTCCCGGACACTCTTCCAGGGCCCCAAGACTCTGCCAAAGTTCTAGGCATCGAATTTGGCCAGGGGGATTACCCCATGCAAAACTGGGATGGCAGGCTTAAGATCACCGCTCAGAAGGTGGACCAGTGGAAGGGTTGGTCTTTGACCCTCAGAGAAAGGGTTAATCTGAAAGGAAAAAACGTACCTGCTCCCGTTGCTGATTTATCTGGGCAGTGTGTGCATGTTGCCAGAACCCCTCTGGACTCGGGTCTACAGTGTGTTCTTCCAGCTGTTATGGGGGAATAGGCTGAACCTAGTCAGGAGGGAGGTTACTTACCGCACAAGGAGACAAGGAGGGTTGTGTATGGTCAACCCTGTGGTGTTCCTAGTGAATACCTTAAGGTCAATGTAGCAAACCTCTGGAAAGAGAGGGCTCCTCCGTGGGTATACTCCTGTAGGGGATGGTTTCGGCCTTTCTTCCAGGAATGGGAAACAGGAGGGCAAGTGAAGGATCTTCGTACACCGCATGGGCATCTTCCGGCTTACGCTACCCCAGTTCTGAAGGTGATTCGCCGGTGGGGTCTGGGAATGTGGGAGATCAGGACCATGTCGAGGAAAGTCCTCGACAAGAGGGTTCTGTTGACCCATTTCCAGAAGCCTCTGGCCCTCAGGGATTGCCCAAGTCGGGATCTTGGGGTGGGTTTAGGTCTTTTCAATTCCATCAGGATCCCTTTGAAGTTTTGGGACGTGACTTGGCGCTGCTTCCATGGAAAGCTGTGTGTGAGGGACAATCTGAAGTGTAGGAGCTCTGAGGAAAGGGGTTGTCCCCGGGAGGAGTGCGGTGGCCTGCTGGAGAGCATGGACCACTTCCTGCATCAGTGCCCCTTTAACACAGAGGTGTACAACCGGGTAGGCGCTTCCATCCATTGGCCTGGGTTGGCCGGTCTCTCCTATGCGGAGTTGGCCTATGGAGCATTCAGAGGCCTGGGTGTCCGGGACCGCAGCACGTTATTCCTAGTTAGTTTAGTGGTCAGGTACCACACGTGGAACGCACAGTGTTTAGTATCGACGCAGCGTAAAATCCTCCCGGTGGATGAGGTGGTTAGGATCATTGAGGGTGACCTGGTGAAGGTGCGCTCCCTGGAGTATGAGAGGCTGGGCACGGGGAGGACCTCTCTCCTTAGTGTCCCTTAGTCTGTCCTCTCCCCTCCTGGTGAAGGTGCGCTCTCTGGAGTATGAGAGGCTGGGCACGGGGAGGACCTCTCTCCTTAGTGTCCCTTAGTCTGTCCTCTCCCCCCCTAGTGAAGGTGCGCTCTCTGGAGTATGAGGGGCTGGGCACGGGGAGGGCCCCTCTCCTTAGTGTCCCTTAGTCTGTCGTCTCCCCCCTGGTGAAGGTGCACTCTCTGGAGTATGAGAGGCTGGGCACGGGGAGGGCCTCTCTCTTTAGTGTCCCTTAGTCTGTCCTCTCCCCTCTGGTGAAGGTGCACTCTCTGGAGTATGAGAGGCTAGGCACGGGGAGGACCTCTCTCCTTAGTGTCCCTTAGTCTGTCCTCTCCCCCCTGGTGAAGGTGCGCTCTCTGGAGTATGAGAGGCTGGGCACGGGGAGGACCTCTCTCCTTAGTGTCCCTTAGTCTTTCCTCTCCCCCCTGGTGAAGGTGCACTCTCTGGAGTATAAGAAGCTTGGCACGGGGAGGGCCTCTCTCCTTAGTGCCCCTTAGTCTGTCCTCTCCCCTCCTGGTGAAGGTGCGCTCTCTGGAGTATGAGAGGCTGGGCACGGGGAGGGCCTCTCTCCTTAGTGTCCCTTAGTCTGTCCTCCCCCCTCTTGGTGAAGATGCGCTCTCTGGAGTATGAGAGGATGGACACGGTGAGGGCCTCTCTCCTTAGTGCCCCTTAGTCTGTCCTCTCCCCTCCTGGTGAAGGTGCACTCTCTGGAGTATGAGAGGCTGGGCACGGGGAGGACCTCTCTCCTTATTGCTCCTTAGACTGTCCGCACACCCCTGGTGAAGGTGCGCTCTCTGGAGTATGAGAGGCTGGGCACGGGGAGGGCCTCTCTCCTCAGGGTCCCTTAGTCTGTCCTCTCCCCTCCTGGTGAAGGTGCGCTCTCTGGAGTATGAGAGGCTGGGCACGGGGAGGACCTCTCTCCTTAGTGCCCCTTAGTTTGTCCTCTCCCCTCCTGGTGAAGGTGCGCTCTCTGGAGTATGAGAGGCTGGGCACAGGGAGGTCCTCTCTCCTTAGTGTCCCTTAGTCTGTCCTCTCCCCCTTAGTGAAGGTGCGCTCTCTGGAGTATGAGAGGCTGGGCACGGGGAGGACCTCTCTCCTTAGTGTCCCTTAGTCTGTCCTCTCCCCTCCTGGTGAAGGTGCGCTCTCTGGAGTATGAGAGGCTGGGCACGGGGAGGGCCTCTCTCCTTAGTGCCCTTAGTCTGTCCTCTCCCTCCTGGTGAAGGTGCGCTCTCTGGAGTATGAGAGGCTGGGCACGCGGAGGACCTCTCTCCTTAGTGCCCCTCAGTCTGTCCTCTCCCCTCTTGGTGAAGGTGCGCTCTCTAGAGTATGAGAGGCTGGGTACGGGGAGGACCACTCTCCTTAGTATCCCTTAGTCTGTCCTCTCCCCTCCTGGTGAAGGTGCGCTCTCTGGAGTATGAGAGGCTGGGTACGGGGAGGACCTCTCTCCTTATTGCTCCTTAGTCTGTCCGCACACCCCTGGTGAAGGTGCGCTCTCTGGAGTATGAGAGGCTGGGCTAGGGGAGGGCCTCTCTCCTCAGGGTCCCTTAGTCTGTCCTCTCCCCTCCTGTTGAAGGTGCGCTCTCTGGAGTATGAGAGGCTGGGCACAGGGAGGACCTCTCTCCTTAGTGCCCCTTAGTTTGTCCTCTCCCCTCCTGGTGAAGGTGCGCTCTCTGGAGTATGAGAGGCTGGGCACGGGGAGGGCCTCTCTCCTTAGTGTCCCTTAGTCTGTCCTCTCCCCCTTAGTGAAGGTGCGCTCTCTGGAGTATGAGAGGCTGGGCACGGGAAGGACCTCTCTCCTTAGTGTCCCTTAGTCTGTCCTCTCCCCTCCTGGTGACGGTGCGCTCTCTGGAGTATGAGAGGCTGGGCAAGGGGAGGGCCTCTCTCCTTATTGTCCCTCAGTCTGTCCTCTCCCCTCCTGGTGAAGGTGCGCTCTCTGGAGTATGAGAGGCTGGGCACGGGGAGGACCTCTCTACTTAGTGCCCTTAAGTCTGTCCTCTCCCTCATGGTGAAGGTGCGCTCTCTGGAGTATGAGAGGCTGGGCACGGGGAGGACCTCTCTCCTTATTGTCTCTTAGTCTGTCCTCTCCCTCCTGGTGAAGGTGTGCTCTCTGGAGTATGAGAGGCTGGGCACGGGAAGGACCTCTCTCCTTAGTGTCCCTTAGTCTGTCCTCTCCCCTCCTGGTGACGGTGCGCTCTCTGGAGTATGAGAGGCTGGGCACGGGAAGGTCCTCTCTCCTTAGTGTGCCTTAGTCTGTTCTCTCCCCTCCTGGTGATGGTACGCTCTCTGGAGTATGAGAGGCTGGGCACGGGGAGGGCCTCTCTCCTTAGTGTCCCTCAGTCTGTCCTCTCCCCTCCTGGTGAAGGTGCGCTCTCTGGAGTATGAGAGGCTGGGCACGGGGAGGACCTCTCTCCTTAGTGCCCTTTAGTCTGTCCTCTCCCTCCTGGTGAAGGTACACTCTCTGGAGTATGAGAGGCTGGGCACAGGGAGGGCCTCTCTCCTTAGTGTCCCTTAGTCTGTACTCTCCCTCCTGGTGAAGGTGCGCTCTCTGGAGTATGAGAGGCTGGGCACGGGGAGGACCTCTCTCCTTAGTGTCCCTTAGTCTGTCCTCTCCCCTCCTGGTGACGGTGCGCTCTCTGGAGTATGAGAGGCTGGGCAAGGGGAGGGCCTCTCTCCTTATTGTCCCTCAGTCTGTCCTCTCCCCTCCTGGTGAAGGTGCGCTCTCTGGAGTATGAGAGGCTGGGCACGGGGAGGACCTCTCTACTTAGTGCCCTTAAGTCTGTCCTCTCCCTCATGGTGAAGGTGCGCTCTCTGGAGTATGAGAGGCTGGGCACGGGGAGGACCTCTCTCCTTATTGTCTCTTAGTCTGTCCTCTCCCTCCTGGTGAAGGTGCGCTCTCTGGAGTATGAGAGGCTGGGCACGGGAAGGACCTCTCTCCTTAGTGTCCCTTAGTCTGTCCTCTCCCCTCCTGGTGACGGTGCGCTCTCTGGAGTATGAGAGGCTGGGCACGGGAAGGACCTCTCTCCTTAGTGTGCCTTAGTCTGTTCTCTCCCCTCCTGGTGACGGTACGCTCTCTGGAGTATGAGAGGCTGGGCACGGGGAGGGCCTCTCTCCTTAGTGTCCCTCAGTCTGTCCTCTCCCCTCCTGGTGAAGGTGCGCTCTCTGGAGTATGAGAGGCTGGGCACGGGGAGGACCTCTCTCCTTAGTGCCCTTTAGTCTGTCCTCTCCCTCCTGGTGAAGGTACACTCTCTGGAGTATGAGAGGCTGGGCACAGGGAGGGCCTCTCTCCTTAGTGTCCCTTAGTCTGTACTCTCCCTCCTGGTGAAGGTGCGCTCTCTGGAGTATGAGAGGCTGGGCACGGGGAGGACCTCTCTCCTTAGTGTCCCATAGCCTGTCCTCTCCCTCCTGGTGAAGGTGCGCTCTCTGGAGTATGAGAGGCTGGGCACAGGGAGGGCCTCTCTACTTAGTGTCCCTTAGTCTGTCGTCTCCCCCTGGTGAAAGTGCACTCTCTGGAGTATGAGAGGCTGGGCACCGGGAGGGCCTCTCTCCTTAGTGTCCCTTAGTCTATCCTCTCCCCCCCTGGTGAAGGTGCACTCTCTGGAGTATGAGAGGCTGGGCACGGGGAGGGCCTCTCTCCTTAGTGTCCCTTAGTCTGTCCTCTCCCCCCCTGGTGAAGGTGCACTCTCTGGAGTATGAGAGGCTGGGCACGGGGAGGACCTCTCTCCTTAGTGTCCTTTAGTCTGTCCTTTCCCCCCTGGTGAAGGTGCGCTCTCTGGAGTATGAGAGGCTGGGCACGGGGAGGGCCTCTCTCCTTAGTGTCCCTTAGTCTGTCCTCTCCCTCCTGGTGAAGGTGCGCTCTCTGGAGTATGAGAGGCTGGGCACGAGGAGGACCTCTCTCCTTAGTGTCCCTTACTCTGTCCTCTCCCTCCTGGTGAAGGTGCGCTCTCTGGAGTATGCGGGGAAGGGCACGGGGAGGGCCTCTCTCCTTAGTGTCCCTTAGTCTGTCCTCTCCCTCTTTGTGAAGGTGCGCTCTCTGGAGTATGAGAGGCTTGGCACGGGGAGGACCTCTCTCCTTAGTGTCCCTTAGTCTGTCCTCTCCCTCCTGGTGAAGGTGCGCTCTCTAAAGTATGAGAGGCTGGGCACGGGGAGGGCCTCTCTCCTTTGGAGGGGGTTCTCCTTTAGTGTCCCTTAGTCTGTCCTCTTTCCCCTGGTGAAGGTGCGCTCTCTGGAGTATGAGGGGCTGGGCACGGGGAGGGCCTCTCTCCTTAGTGTCCCTTAGTCTGTCCTCTCCCTCCTGGTGAAGGTGCGCTCTCTGGAGTATGAGAGGCTGGGCACGGGGAGGACCTCTCTCCTTGGTGTCCCTTAGTCTGTCCTCTCCCTCCTGGTGAAGGTGCGCTCTCTGGAGTATGAGAGGCTGGGCACGGGGAGGGCCTCTCTCCTGAGTGTCCCTTAGTCTGTCCTCTCCTCCTGGTGAAGGTGCGCTCTCTGGAGTATGAGAGGCTGGGCACGGGGAGGGCCTCTCTCCTTAGTGTCCCTTAGTCTGTCCTCTCCCCCTGGTGAAGGTGCGCTCTCTGGAGTATGAGAGGCTGGGCACGGGGAGGACCTCTCTCCTTAGTGTCCCTTAGTCTGTCCTCTCCCTCCTGGTGAAGGTGCGCTCTCTGGAGTTTGAGAGGCTGGGCACGGGGAGGACCTCTCTCCTTAGTGTCCCTTAGTCTGTCCTCTCCCCACCTGGTGAAGGTGCGCTCTCTGGAGTATGAGAGGCTGGGCACGGGGAGGGCCTCTCTCCTTAGTGTCCCTTAGTCTGTCCTCTCCCTCCTGGTGAAGGTGCACTCTCTGGAGTATGAGAGGCTTGGTACGGGGAGGACCTCTCTCCTTAGTGTTCCTTAGTCTGTCCTCTACCTCCTGGTGAAGGTGCGCTCTCTGGAGTATGAGAGGCTGGGTACGGGGAGGGCCTCTCTCCTTTGGAGGGGGTTCTCCTTTAGTGTCCCTTAGTCTGTCCTCTTTCCCCTGGTGAAGGTGCGCTCTCTGGAGTATGAGGGGCTGGGCACGGGGAGGGCCTCTCTCCTTAGTGTCCCTCAGTCTGTCCTCTCCCTCCTGGTGAAGGTGCGCTCTCTGGACTATGAGAGGCTGGGCACGGGGAGGGCCTCTCTCCTTAGTGTCCCTTAGTCTGTCCTCTCCCCCTGGTGAAGGTGCGCTCTCTGGAGTATGAGAGGCTGGGCACGGGGAGGGCCTCTCTCCTTAGTGTCCCTTAGTCTGTCCTCTCCCTCCTGGTGAAGGTGCGCTCTCTGGAGTATGAGAGGCTGGGCACGGGGAGGACCTCTATCCTTAGTGCCCCTTAGTCTGTCCTCTCTCCTCTTGGTGAAGGTGCGCTCTCTGGAGTATGAGAGGCTGGGCACGGGGAGGACCTCTCTCCTTAGTGTCCCTTAGTCTGTCCTCTCCCTCCTGGTGAAGGTGCGCTCTCTAAAGTATGAGAGGCTGGGCACGGGGAGGACCTCTCTCCTTAGTGCCCCTTAGTCTGTCATCTCCTCTCCTGGTGAAGGTGCGCTCTCTGGAGTATGAGAGGCTGGGCACGGGGAGGAGCTCTCTCCTTAGTGCCCCTTAGTCTGTCCTCCCCCCTCCTGGTGAAGGTGCGCTCTCTGGAGTATGAGAGGCTGGGCACGAGGAGGACCTCTCTCCTTAGTGTCCCTTAGTCTGTCCTCTCCTCTCCTGGTGAAGGTGCGCTCTCTGGAGTATGAGAGGCTGGGCACGGGGAGGGCCTCTCTCCTTAGTGTTCCTTAGTCTGTCCTCTCCCCTCCTGGTGAAGGTGTGCTCTCTGGAGTATGAGAGGCTGGGCACGGGGAGGGCATCTCTCCTTAGTGTCCCTTAGTCTGACGTCTCCCTCCTGGTGAAGGTGCGCTCTCTGGAGTATGAGAGGCTGGGCACAGGGAGGACCTCTCTCCTTAGTGACCCTTAGTCTGTCCTCTCCCTCCTGGTGAAGGTGCGCTCTCTGGAGTATGAGAGGCTGGGCACGGAGAGGGCCTCTCTCCTTAGTGTCCCTTAGTCTGTCCTCTCCCCCCTGGTAAAGGTGCGCTCTCTGGAGTATGAGAGGCTGGGCACGGGGAGGACCTCTCTCCTTAGTGTCCCTTAGTCTGTCCTCTCCCCCCCTGGTGAAGGTGCGCTCTCTGGAGTATGAGAGGCTGGGCACGGGGAGGGCCTCTCTCCTTAGTGCCCCTTAGTCTGTCCTCTCCCTCCTGGTGAAGGTGCGCTCTTTTGGAGTATGAGAGGCTGGGCACGGGAAGGGCCTCTCTCCTTAGTGCCCCTTAGTCTGTCCTCTCCCTCCTGGTGAAGGTGCGCTCTTTTGGAGTATGAGAGGCTGGGCACGGGGAGGACCTCTCTCCTTACTGTCCCTTAGTCTGTCCTCTCCCCTCCTGGTGAAGGTGCGCTCTCTGGAGTATGAGAGGCTGGGCACGGGGAGGGCCTCTCTCCTTTGGAGGGGGTTCTCATTTAGTGTCCCTTAGTCTGTCCTCTCCCCCCTGGTGAAGGTGCGCTCTCTGGAGTATGAGAGGCTGGGCACGGGGAGGGCCTCTCTCCTTAGTGTCCCTTAGTGCTCTCCCCTCCTGGTGAAGGTGCGCTCTCTGGAGTATGAGAGGCTGGGCACGGGGAGGACCTCTCTCCTTAGTGTCCCTTAGTCTGTCCTCTCCCCCCCTGGTGAAGGTGCGCTCTCTGGAGTATGAGAGGTTAGGCACGGGGAGGACCTCTCTCCTTAGTGTCCCTTAGTCTGTCCTCTCCCCTCCTGGTGAAGGTGCGCTCTCTGGAGTATGAGAGGCTGGGCACTGGGAGGACCTCTCTCCTTAGTGTCCCTTAGTCTGTCCTCTCCCCTCCTGGTGAAGGTGCGCTCTCTGGAGTATGAGAGGCTGGGCACGGGGAGGGCCTCTCTCCTTAGTGTCCCTTAGTCTGTCCTCTC
Source organism: Engystomops pustulosus (assembly GCF_040894005.1). NCBI lineage: Eukaryota > Metazoa > Chordata > Amphibia > Anura > Leptodactylidae > Engystomops > Engystomops pustulosus. The sequence continues at coordinate 263,496,225 of NC_092412.1, forward strand.
TCTCCTGGTGAAGGTGCGCTCTCTGGAGTATGAGAGGCTGGGCACGGGGAGGGCCTCTCTCCTTTGGAGGGGGTTCTCATTTAGTGTCCCTTAGTCTGTCATCTCCCCTCCTGGTGAAGGTGCGCTCTCTGGAGTATGAGAGGCTGGGCACGGGGAGGACCTCTCTCCTTAGTGTCCCTTAGTCTGTCCTCTCCCTCCTGGTGAAGGTGCGCTCTCTGGAGTATGAGAGGCTGGGCACGGGGAGGGCCTCTCTCCTTTGGAGGGGGTTCTCATTTAGTGCCCCTTAGTCTGTCCTCTCCCTCCTGGTGAAGGTGCGCTCTCTGGAGTATGAGAGGCTGGGCACGGGGAGGACCTCTCTCCTTAGTGTCCCTTAGTCTGTCCTCTCCCTCCTGGTGAAGGTGCGCTCTCTGGAGTATGAGAGGCTGGGCACGGGGAGGGCCTCTCTCCTTTGGAGGGGGTTCTCCTTTACTGTCCCTTAGCCTGTCATCTCCTCTCCTGGTGTTGGGCTGAAGCTGACACTGTAGATTTTTGTTTTGTATCTGAGGTTATAGTGATGTTGGGCTGCAGGCGCCGAACCTGGGCTTTATGTGGTATTGATTTGCTAATGATATGTTTAATGTGTTTGTATTTTGTGTGCTGTAAGTTATAGTTATATAGTAGTTATAATTCATTTGTATATAGGTTGGTTTGGGGTGTAGGGATTAGGTTGGGGGGGGGGGGGGATATTGGACTGGTGTATATTATACGACTATATGATCCTGGGCACTGGTCTGGACTATATGACGCAAACTTTGGACGTTAGACCAGTGTCTGGGGGGAGGGTGATGGGCGTGGGATTTAGTTAGTTATATTTAATATAACTTCTTGTTTATTATTGTTATGTTTTTTACTTTTGTATAAAATAAAAGCTCTGCAGGACGTGTGAGGACAGATGTGAGAGGCTTATTCTATGTGTGGCAATCAGTGTCAGCGCGATGAGGAGATCATTCGGTGAAGCAGCGAGCGGTCGGCCATGACCACCCAGACATCCAGACATTAATAATCCATCTCCTGCCACTTAAAGGGGATCATTTGCATTTAAATCACTGAAAATATGAAAATCTTCCGAGGTGCGGAGAGGCTGCGCTGTGATTTATGTGTCGCCTGATGAATTCCTTATTGATTTATCGTGCAGATTGTGATGAATATCCTTCAATGAGGGCGCAGAACGCACGCGGGTAAAAGGTCAAGACACTTGACATTCATCACTTCCTGCAAGCTCGGAAATCTTGATGATTGTCCACGGATCAAGCGCCGGGAGTGCGGAAAGTATTTACCCCCCACCCGTCCCCATCAGAGTAGTAGATGCGGCCGTGCAGCAGACATCACCCCCCCCCCCAAAGACATCACCCCCACCCCCCACTACAGACATCACCCCCACCCCCCACTACAGACATCACCCCCACCCCCCACTACAGACATCACCCCCACCCCCCACTACAGACATCACCCCCACCCCCCACTACAGACATCACCCCCCCCCACTACAGACATCACCCCCACCCCCCACTACAGACATCACCCCCCCCACTACAGACATCACCCCCCCCCCACTACAGACATCACCCCCCCGCTACAGACATCACCCCCCCCACTACAGACATCACCCCCCCCCCCACTACAGACATCACCCCCCCCCACTACAGACATCACCCCCCCCACTACAGACATCACCCCCCCCACTACAGACATCACCCCCCCCACTACAGACATCACCCCCCCCCACTACAGACATCACCCCCCCCACTACAGACATCACCCCCCCACTACAGACATCACCCCCCCACTACAGACATCACCCCCCCCACTACAGACATCACCCCCCCCCACTACAGACATCACCCCCCCCACTACAGACATCACCCCCCCCACTACAGACATCACCCCCCCCACACTACAGACATCACCCCCCCCCCACTACAGACATCCCCCCCCACTACAGACATCACCCTCCCACACTACACACTTCACCCCCCCACTACACACATCACCCCCCCCCCCACTACAGACATCACCCCCCTACTACAGACATCACCCCCTTACTACACACATCACCCCCCCCCCACTACAGACATCACCCCCTCCCCCCACTACAGACATCACCCCCTCCCCCCACTACAGACATCACCCCCCCCACTACAGACATCACCCCCCCCACTACACACATCACCCCCCCCCCACTACAGACATCACCCCCTCCCCCCACTACAGACATCACCCCCTCCCCCCACTACAGACATCACCCCCCCACTACACACATCACCCCCCACTACAGACATCACCCCCTCCCCACTACAGACATCACCCCCCCCCACTACAGACATCACCCCCCCCCACTACAGACATCACCCCCCCCACTACAGACATCAACCCCCCACTACAGACATCACCCCCCCCCACTACAGACATCACCCCCCCCCCACTACACACATCACCCCCCCCACTACACACATCACCCCCCCCCACTACAGACATCACCCCCCCACTACACACATCACCCCCCCACTACAGACATCACCCCCCCCACTACACACATCACCCCCCCCACTACAGACATCACCCCCCCCACTACACACATCACCCCCCCACAACACACATCACCCCCCCCACTACAGACATCACCCCCCCACTACACACATCACCCCCCACCACCACCAGATCCGGTGAAGGCCGGACATGAGGCCGAGTCTACAGAATATATCGGTAACATCGGTGCACGTAATTGTTGGAAACCTCCTGGATTTTAGATTTTCATAATAACGATTAATAAGTTTGAGGTCCATCTGTCCATGAGACTCGTTTGCTCTAATTTCTGTGTGAGATTTAAAAAAAACTCCCGAAAAGCATAAAAAGTTGCAGCGCGTGGACCATCAGGGGACTATGGGACAGCTCTGCGTACGGCAGATACAGCTATGGCCTATGGCACGGGGGCAGGACCTGCCGCACTCCACCGCGACTGCAGAGAGGAGGGGCAGACGGGGGAGGATGGGGACAGGCAGGGACAGATAGGGGCAGACGGGGCAGACGGGGGAGGACGGGGACAGGCAGGGGCAGACGGGGGCACATGGGGACAGGCAGGGACAGATAGGGGCAGACGGGGGCACATGGGGACAGGCAGGGACAGATAGGGGCAGACGGGGGCACATGGGGACAGGCAGGGACAGATAGGGGCAGACGGGGGCACATGGGGACAGGCAGGGACAGATAGGGGCAGACGGGGGAGGACGGGGACAGGCAGGGACAGATAGGGGCAGACGGGGGCACATGGGGACAGGCAGGGACAGATAGGGGCAGACGGGGCAGACGGGGGAGGACGGGGACAGGCAGGGACAGATAGGGGCAGATGGCGGCAGACGGGGGCAGACGGGGACAGGCAGGGACAGATAGGGGCAGACGGGGGCACATGGGGACAGGCAGGGACAGATAGGGGCAGACGGGGCAGATGGCGGTAGACAGGGGCAGATGGCGGCAGATAGGGACAGATGGGGGCAGACAGGGGCAGATGGCGGTAGACAGGGGCAGATGGGGGCTGAATACTTATCACCGGGGGCTGAATACTCATCACCGGGGGCTGAATACTTATCACCGGGGGCTGAATACTCATCACCGGGGGCTGAATACTTATCACCGGGGGCTGAATACTCATCACCGGGGGCTGAATACTCATCCCCGGGGGCTGAATACTTATCACCGGGGGCTGAATACTCATCACCGGGGGCTGAATACTCATCACCGGGGGCTGAATACTTACCACCGGGGACTAAATACTCATCACCGGGGGCTGAAAACTAATCACCGGGGGCTGAATACTTATCACCGGGGGCTGAATACTTATCACCGGGGGCTGAATACTTATCACCGGGGGCTGAATACTCATCACCGGGGGCTGAATACTCATCACCGGGGGCTGAATACTCATCACCGGGGGCTGAATACTCATCACCGGGGGCTGAATACTCATCACCGGGGGCTGAATACTTATCACCGGGGGCTGAATACTTATCACCGGGGGCTGAATACTTATCACCGGGGGCTGAATACTCATCACCGGGGGCTGAATACTCATCACCGGGGGCTGAATACTTATCACCGGGGGCTGAATACTCATCACCGGGGGCTGAATACTTATCACCGGGGGCTGAATACTTATCACCGGGGGCTGAATACCCATCACCGGGGGCTGAATACTCATTACCGGGGGCTGAATACTCATCACCGGGGGCTGAATACTTATCACCGGGGGCCGAGTACTTATCACCGGGGGCTGAATACTCATCACCGGGGGCTGAATACTCATCACCTGGGGCTGGATACTTATCACCGGGGGCTGAATACTTATCACCGGGGGCTGAATACTTATCACCGGGGGCTGAATACTTATCACCGGGGGCTGAATACTTATCACCGGGGGCTGAATACTTATCACCGGGGGCTGAATACTTATCACCGGGGGCTGAATACTCATCACCTGGGGCTAAATACTCATCACCGGGGGCTGAATACTCATCACCGGGGGCTGAATACTCATCACCTGGGGCTAAATACTCATCACCGGGGGCTGAATACTCATCACCGGGGGCTGAATACTTATCACCGGGGGCTGAATACTTATCACCGGGGGCTGAATACTTATCACCGGGGGCTGAATACTAATCACCGGGGGCTGAATACTCATCACCGGGGGCTGAATACTTATCACCGGGGGCTGAATACTTATCACCGGGGGCTGAATACTTATCACCGGGGGCTGAATACTAATCACCGGGGGCTGAATACTCATCACCGGGGGCTGAATACTTATCACCGGGGGCTGAATACTCATCACCGGGGGCTGAATACTCATCACCGGGGGCTGAATACTCATCACCGGGGGCTGAATACTCATCCCCGGGGGCTGAATACTTATCACCGGGGGCTGAATACTCATCACCGGGGGCTGAATACTCATCACCGGGGGCTGAATACTCATCACCGGGGGCTGAATACTTATCACCGGGGGCTGAATACTTATCACCGGGGGCTGAATACTAATCACCGGGGGCTGAATACTTATCACCGGGGGCTGAGTACTTATCACCGGGGGCTGAGTACTTATCACCGGGGGCTGAATACTTATCACCGGGGGCTGAATACTTATCACCGGGGGCTGAGTACTTATCACCGGGGGCTGAATACTTATCACCGGGGGCTGAATACTTATCACCGGGGGCTGAATACTTATCACCGGGGGCTGAATACTCATCACCGGGGGCTGAATACTCATCACCGGGGGCTGAATACTTATCTTCCTGCCCCTCCCATCACATCTACGACTACTGCCCCCTCTATAGCAGTTGCTCTTGTTGTGGTCGGTGCTATCGGTGTCTATCAGATCTGGCAGACGTCTCCCTTCCCTACATCAGATGTGGTCTTAGTGTCCGTGTACTAGACATTGGGGTGGGGTGCGGGTGACTGGACCTATGACACGGGGTGCAGGTAACGGGACCTCCTGTCCGGATGTGACCTATGACCCGGGGTGTGCATCCTCCGCTCTCTACATTATCTGGAGGAGCCTGAGCGCCGGTCAGAAGCCCCAGCCTAATTTCCGCGAATAACCGGACTATAAATAGCGCCCGGGCTTTCTGCAGGACTAATTGCTCATATTTATTCATGAGAAGAAGGCGCCGCAGTCCTCGTCCTAATGTCACAGACTCGGGAGCGCGGGAACCACAGATTGTAATAACAAAACAAAGAAAACGTCTGGGCCCCGGTACACCCCTCTCTAGTCCCTGATACACTCCTCTCTGGTCCCCGGTACACCCCTCTCTAGTCCCTGATACATTTCTCTGTAGCCTCCAGTACATCCCTCTCTGGTCCCCGGTACACCCCTCTCTAGTACCCGGTACACCCCTCTCTAGTCCCCGGTACACCCCTCTCTAGTACCCGGTACACCCCTCTCTAGTCCCTGATACACTCCTCTCTGGTCCCCGGTACACCCCTCTCTAGTACCCGGTACACCCCTCTCTAGTCCCCGGTACACCCCTCTCTGGTACCCGGTACACCCCTCTCTAGTCCCTGATACATTTCTCTGTAGCCTCCAGTACATCCCTCTCTAGTCCCCGGTACACCCCTCTCTAGTCCCCGGTACACCCCTCTCTAGTCCCTGATACACACCTCCCTGGTCCCCGGTACACCCCTCTCTAGTACCCGGTACACCCCTCTCTAGTCCCCGGTACACCCCTCTCTAGTCCCTGATACATTTCTCTGTAGCCTCCAGTACATCCCTCTCTAGTCCCCGGTACACCCCTCTCTAGTCCCTGATACACTCCTCTCTGGTCCCCGGTACACACCTCCCTGGTCCCCGGTACACCCCTCTCTAGTACCCGGTACACCCCTCTCTAGTCCCCGGTACACCCCTCTCTAGTCCCTGATACATTTCTCTGTAGCCTCCAGTACATCCCTCTCTAGTCCCCGGTACACCCCTCTCTATTCCCTGATACACTCCTCTCTGGTCCCCGGTACACACCTCCCTGGTCCCCGGTACACCCCTCTCTAGTACCCGGTACACCCCTCTCTAGTCCCCGGTACACCCCTCTCTAGTCCCTGATACATTTCTCTGTAGCCTCCAGTACATCCCTCTCTAGTCCCCGGTACACCCCTCTCTAGTCCCCGGTACACCCCCTCTCTAGCCCCCGGTACACACCTCTCTAGTCTCCGGTACACACCTCTCTAGTCTCCGGTACACACCTCTCTAGCCCCCGGTACATCCCTCTCTAGTCCCCGGTACACACCTCTCTAGTCCCCAGTACATCCCTCTCTAGTCCCCGGTACTCCCCTCTCTAGTCCCCGGTACTCCCCTCTCTAGTCTCAGGTACACACCTCTCTAGCCCCCGGTACATCCCTCTCTAGTCCCTAGTACATCCCTCTCTAGTCCCCAGTACTTCCCTCTCTAGTCCCCAGTACACCCCTCTCTAGTCCCCGGTACTCCCCTCTCTATTCTCCGGTACACACCTCTCTAGCCCCCGGTACATCCCTCTCTAGTCCCTAGTACATCCCTCTCTAGTCCCCAGTACTTCCCTCTCTAGTCCCCAGTACACCCCTCTCTAGTCCCCGGTACTCCCCTCTCTAGTCTCCGGTACACACCTCTCTAGCCCCCGGTACATCCCTCTCTAGCCCCAGGTACACTAGTCCCTAGTACATCCCTCTCTAGTCCCCGGTACACCCCTCTCTAGTCTCCGGTACACACCTCTCTAGCCCCCGGTACATCCCTCTGTAGCCCCCGGTACACCCCTCTCTAGTCCCTAGTACATCCCTCTCTAGTCTCCGGTGCACACCTCTCTAGCCCCTGGTACATCCCTCTCTAGCCCCCGGTACACCCCTCTCTAGCCCCCTGTGCATCCCTCTCTAGCCCCGGGACACCCCTTTCTGATCCGCAGTACATCCCTCTCTAGCCCCGGTAGACCCCTCTCTAGCCCCCGGTACACCCCTCTCTAGCCCCCGGTACATCCCTCTCTAGCCCCCAGTACATCCCTCTCGAGCCCCCAGTACATCCCTCTCTAGCCCCCGGTACATCCCTCTCTAGCCCCCGGGAAAACATCCCTCTCTAGGCCCGGTTCACCCCTCTCTAGTCCCCGATACACCCCTCTCTGGGCCCCGGTACACCCCTCTCTGGGCCCCGGTACACCCCTCTCTGAACCCGGTACACACCTCTCTAGGCCCCGGTACACCCCTCTCTAGTCCTTGATACACTCCTCCCTGGTCCCCGGTACACCCCTCTGGTCCCTGGTACACCCCTCTCTGGCCTGCGGTACACCCCTTTTTGGTCCGCGGTACACTCCTCTCTAGTCCTGGGTACACCCCTCTCTAGTCCCCGGTACACCGCCTCTCTAGTCCATGGTACACCGCTCTCCAGTCCCGGTACACCCCTCGCTGGTCCCCGGTACACTCCTTTCTGATCCGCAGTGCACCCCTCTCTAGTCCCTAGTACACCCCTCTCTAGTCCCTAGTACACCCCTCTCTAGTCCCCGGTACATCCCTCTATAGGCCCAGGTACACCCCTCTCTAGTCCCCGGGACACCCCTCTCTGGTCCCCGGTACACTCCTCTCTAGTCCCCTGTACACCCCTCTCTAGTCCCCAGTACACCCCTCTATAGTCCCTGGTACACCCCTCTCTGGTCCCCTGTACACCCCTCTCTAGTCCCCGATACACTCCTCTCTAGTCTCCGGTACACCCCTCTCTAGCCCCCGGTACACCCCTCTCTAGTCCCCGGTACACCCCTCTCTAGTACCTGGTACACCCCTCTCTAGTACCTGGTACACCCCTCTCTAGTCCCTGTACACCCCTCTCTAGTCCCCTGTACACCCCTCTCTAGTCCCCGGTACACTCCTCTCTAGTCCCCGGTACACTCCTCTCTAGTCCCCGGTACACCCCCTCTCTAGTCCCCTGTACACCCCTCTCTAGTCCCCGGTACACTCCTCTCTAGTCCCCGGTACACTCCTCTCTAGTCCCCGGTACACCCCCTCTATAGTCCTCGGTACACCCCCTCTCTAGTCCCCTGTACACCCCTCTCTAGTCCCCTGTACACCCCTCTCTAGTCCCCGGTACACTCCTCTCTAGTCCCCGGTACACTCCTCTCTAGTCCCCGGTACACCCCCTCTATAGTCCTCGGTACACCCCTCTCTGGTCCCCGGTACACCCCTCTCTGGTCCCAGGTACACCCCTCTCTAGTCCCCGGTACACCCCCTCTCCAGTCCTCGGTACACCCCCTCTATAGTCCCCGGTACACCCCTCTATGGTCCCCGGTACACCCCTCTCTGGTCCCCGGTACACCCCCTCTCTAGTCCGCGGTACACACCCTCTCTAGTCCCCGGTACACCCCCTCTCCAGTCCTCGGTACACCCCCTCTATAGTCCTCGGTACACCCCTCTATGGTCCCCGGTACACCCCTCTCTGGTCCCCGGTACACCCCTTTCTGGTCCCCGGTACACCCCTATCTAGTCCGCGGTACACCCCTCTTCAGGCTCTATTTCTCTTACTTTCTGTGCTTTCCTGCAGCAGGGCAATGGTTAATGTCAGGATCTCAGCAGTGTTCTCCATCAGGTCCCCCGGCGCTGCCTGCAGAGGTTAGTCTCGCTGTGGACCTTGGGTAGTATTCTTGACCTTGCTTGCTCTTGACGCTTCACTTCTCCCCGGGGGGTGCTGACTACATTTCCTGCACTACTGCTGTCAATCTGAGACCACTCCAGGGACCCCCACATGGAAACCCTTACAGTCTGCACTGAGGCTTGGGGGTCTGCGGGGGAGGGGGGCACAATGTCGCTGGCATCGGGCATGCAGCTGAGAAGCAGGAGCAGTAGGCTCTGTCATACCCACACCTGGTACCATATGGCATCAGGTGCATTACTGGCAAATGGTAGGAGGGGTCCCTAGCAGCCTGAAACCATCAGAACCCATCAGCGGGCAGCCTGAACCCATCAGAACCCATCAGCGGGCAGCCTGAACCCATCAGAGCCCATCAGCGGGCAGCCTGAACCCATCAGAGCCCATCAGCAGGCAGCCTGAACCCATCAGAGCCCATCAGCAGGCAGCCTGAACCCATCAGAGCCCATCAGCGGGCAGCCTGAACCCATCAGAACCCATCAGCAAGCGGCCTGAACCCATCAGAGCCCATCAGCGGGCAGCCTGAACCCATCAGAACCCATCAGCAAGCGGCCTGAACCCATCAGAGCCCATCAGCAGGCAGCCTGAACCCATCAGAGCCCATCAGCGGGCAGCCTGAACCCATCAGAGCCCATCAGCGGGCAGCCTGAACCCATCAGAACCCATCAGCAAGCGGCCTGAACCCATCAGAGCCCATCAGCGGGCAGCCTGAACCCATCAGAACCCATCAGCAAGCGGCCTGAACCCATCAGAGCCCATCAGCGGGCAGCCTGAACCCATCAGAACCCATCAGCAGGCAGCCTGAAACCATCAGAACCCATCAGCGGGCAGCCTGAACCCATCAGAACCCATCAGCTGGCAGCCTGAACCCATCAGAGCCCATCAGCGGGCAGCCTGAACCAATCAGAACCCATCAGCAGGCAGCCTGAACCAATCAGAGCCCATCAGCAGGCAGCCTGAACCAATCAGAACCCATCAGCAAGCGGCCTGAACCCATCAGAACCCATCAGCGGGCAGCCTGAACCCATCAGAGCCCATCAGCGGGCAGCACATCTTATATGCCAAGTGTCCCTGCTGTAATGTCATATACAGGAAAGGAAAGGGTGCCCCAGCGGTGCCAACCAGCAGCAGGCACAAAGATGCTGCAGGTGCCAGGCCCCATGGTGTGGGCTCCCATAGGCCTGGATACCCCCTGTGTGTCACCCATGGGTGTCACACTGTAGGTAATAAGATTGTATGATGCATCATGGATGTAACACAACTCAAAGGATAATGAATTTTCACTGCAAGAAGCAGAGCGGGAACTTACTGTCAGCCCCCGCCCCCACACTGCGCCCCAAAACTGCCGCACACATAGGGGGAGCAGCAGTGTAACACAATAAGCATGTGCAGCTGGAGTTACAAAACACACTGAGCATGTGCAGCAGGAGTTACATAACACACTGAGCATGTGCAGCAGGAGTTACATAACACACTGAGCATGTGCAGCAGGAGTTACAAAACACACTGAGCATGTGCAGCAGGAGTTACATAACACACTGAGCATGTGCAGCAGGAGTTACATAACACACTGAGCATGTGCAGCAGGAGTTACATGACACACTGAGCATGTGCAGCAGGAGTTACATAACACACTGAGCATGTGCAGCTGGAGTTACAAAACACACTGAGCATGTGCAGCTGGAGTTACATAACCCACTGAGCATGTGCAGCAGGAGTTACATAACCCACTGAGCATGTGCAGCAGGAGTTACATAACACACTGAGCATGTGCAGCTGGAGTTACATAACCCACTGAGCATGTGCAGCAGGAGTTACATAACCCACTGAGCATGTGCAGCAGGAGTTACATAACACACTGAGCATGTGCAGCTGGAGTTACATAACACACTGAGCATGTGCAGCAGGAGTTACATAACACACTGAGCATGTGCAGCAGGAGTTACATAACCCACTGAGCATGTGCAGCAGGAGTTGCATAAAACACTGAGCATGTGCAGCAGGAGTTACATAACCCACTGAGCATGTGCAGCAGGAGTTGCATAAAACACTGAGCATGTGCAGCAGGAGTTACATAACCCACTGAGCATGTGCAGCAGGAGTTACATAACACACTGAGCATGTGCAGCTGGAGTTACATAACACACTGAGCATGTGCAGCAGGAGTTACATAACCCACTGAGCATGTGCAGCAGGAGTTACATAACACACTGAGCATGTGCAGCAAGAGTTACATAACACACTGAGCATGTGCAGCGGGAGTTACATGACACACTGAGCATGTGCAGCAGGAGTTACATAACACACTGAGCATGTGCAGCAAGAGTTACATAACACACTGAGCATGTGCAGCGGGAGTTACATGACACACTGAGCATGTGCAGCAGGAGTTACATAACACACTGAGCATGTGCAGCTGGAGTTACATAACCCACTGAGCATGTGCAGCTGGAGTTACATAACCGACTGAGCATGTGCAGCAGGAGTTGCATAAAACACTGAGCATGTGCAGCAGGAGTTACATAACCCACTGAGCATGTGCAGCAGGAGTTACATAACACACTGAGCATGTGCAGCAGGAGTTACATAACACACTGAGCATGTGCAGCAGGAGTTACATAACACACTGAGCATGTGCAGCAGGAGTTACATAACACACTGAGCATGTGCAGCAGGAGTTGCATAAAACACTGAGCATGTGCAGCAGGAGTTACATAACACACTGAGCATGTGCAGCAGGAGTTGCATAAAACACTGAGCATGTGCAGCAGGAGTTACATAAAACACTGAGCATGTGCAGCAGGAGTTACATAACCCACTGAGCATGTGCAGCAGGAGTTGCATAAAACACTGAGCATGTGCAGCGGGAGTTACATGACACACTGAGCATGTGCAGCAGGAGTTACATAACCCACTGAGCATGTGCAGCTGGAGTTACATGACACACTGAGTATGTGCAGCAGGAGTTACATAACACACTGAGCATGTGCAGCAGGAGTTGCATAAAACACTGAGCATGTGCAGCAGGAGTTACATAACACACTGAGCATGTGCAGCAGGAGTTACATAACACACTGAGCATGTGCAGCAGGAGTTGCATAAAACACTGAGCATGTGCAGCAGGAGTTACATAACACACTGAGCATGTGCAGCAGGAGTTACATAACACACTGAGCATGTGCAGCAGGAGTTACATAACACACTGAGCATGTGCAGCAGGAGTTACATAACACACTGAGCATGTGCAGCAGGAGTTACATAACCCACTGAGCATGTGCAGCAGGAGTTACATAACACACTGAGCATGTGCAGCAGGAGTTACATAACACACTGAGCATGTGCAGCAGGAGTTACATAACACACTGAGCATGTGCAGCAGGAGTTACATAACCCACTGAGCATGTGCAGCAGGAGTTACATAACACACTGAGCATGTGCAGCGGGAGTTACATGACACACTGAGCATGTGCAGCAGGAGTTACATAACACACTGAGCATGTGCAGCAGGAGTTACATAACACACTGAGCATGTGCAGCAGAAGTTACATAACACACTGAGCATGTGCAGCAGGAGTTACATAATACATTGAGCATATGCAGCGGGAGTTACATAACACACTGAGCATGTGCAGCGGGAGTTACATAACACACTGAGCATGTGCAGCAGGAGTTACATAGCACACTGAGCATGTGCAGCAGGAGTTACATAACACACTGAGCATGTGCAGCAGGAGTTACATAACACACTGAGCATGTGCAGCGGGAGTTACATGACACACTGAGCATGTGCAGCAGGAGTTACATAACCCACTGAGCATGTGCAGCAGGAGTTACAAAGCACACTGAGCATGTGCAGCAGGAGTTACATAACACACTGAGCATGTGCAGCAGGAGTTACATAACACACTGAGCATATGCAGCGGGAGTTACATAACACACTGAGCATGTGCAGCGGGAGTTACATGACACACTGAGCATGTGCAGCAGGAGTTACATAACACACTGAGCATGTGCAGCTGGAGTTACATAACACACTGAGCATGTGCAGCAGGAGTTACATAACACACTGAGCATTTGCAGCAGGAGTTACATAACACACTGAGCATGTGCAGCAGGAGTTACATAACACACTGAGCATGTGCAGCAGGAGTTACATAACACACTGAGCATGTGCAGCAGGAGTTACATAACACACTGAGCATGTGCAGCAGGAGTTACATAACCCACTGAACATGTGCAGCAGGAGTTACATAACACACTGAGCATGTGCAGCAGGAGTTACATGACACACTGAGCATGTGCAGCAGGAGTTACATAACACACTGAGCATGTGCAGCAGGAGTTACATAACACACTGAGCATGTGCAGCTGGAGTTACATAACCCACTGAGCATGTGCAGCAGGAGTTACATAACACACTGAGCATGTGCAGCAGGAGTTACATAACCCACTGAGCATGTGCAGCAGGAGTTACATAACACACTGAGCATGTGCAGCTGGAGTTACATAACACCCTGAGCATGTGCAGCAGAAGTGTGACAAACTGAGCATGTGCAGCAGGAGTTACATAACACACTGAGCATGTGCAGCAGAAGTGTGACAAACTGAGCATGTGCAGCTGGAGCTACATAACACACTGAGCATGTGCAGCAGGACTTACATAACATACTGAGAAAGTGCAGCTGGAGTTACTTAACACACTGAGCATGTGCAGCAGGAGTTACATAGCACACTGAGCATGTGCAGCAGGAGTTAAATAACACACTGAGCATGTGCAGCAAGAGTTACATAACACACTGATCATATGTAGCAGGAGTGTAACACACTGAGCATGTGCAGCTGGAGTTACATAACACACTGATCATATGCAGCAGGAGTGTAACACACTGAGCATGTGCAGCAGGAATGTAACACACTGAGCATGTGCAGCTGGAGTGTAACACACTGAGCATGTGCAGCAGGAATGTAACACACTGAGTATGTGCAGCAGGAGTTACATAACACACTGAGTATGTGCAGCAGGAGTTACATAACACACTGAGTATGTGCAGCAGGAGTTACATAACACACTGAGTATGTGCAGCAGGAGTTACATAACACACTGAGCATGTGCAGCAGGAGTTACATAACACACTGAGCATGTGCAGCAGAAGTGTGACCAACTGAGCATGTGCAGCAGGAGTTACATAACACACTGAGCATATGCAGCAGGAGTTACATAACACACTGAGCATATGCAGCAGGAGTGTAACACACTGAGCATGTGCAGCAGGAGTGTAACACACTGGGGGTCATTTACTAAGGGCCCGAATCGCGTTTTCCCGACGTGTTACCCGAATATTTCCGATTTGCGCCGATTGTACCTGAATTGCCCCGGGATTGTGTCGCACGCGATCGGATTGTGGCGCATCGGCGCCGGCATGCGCGCAACGGAAATCGGGGGGCGTGGCCGAACGAAAACCCGACGTATTCGGAAAAACCGCCGCATTTAAAACCCGAAAAAGTGTCGCTTGGTGACCGCTTACCTTCACCTGGTCCGAGGTGGTGCATTCCGGCGCGTGGAGATGATTTTCAGCGCAGCAGCGCCACCTGGTGGACGGCGGAGGAACTGCCTTCATGAATCCCGGCCGGACCCGAATCCAGAGCAGAGAACGCGCCGCTGGATCGCGAATGGGCCGGGTAAGTAAATTTGCCCCACTGAGTATGTGCAGCAGGAGTGTAACACACTGAGCATGTGCAGCAGGAGTGTAACACACTGAGCATGTGCAGCAGGAGTGTAACACACTGAGCATCTGCAGCAGGAGTTACATAGCACACTGAGTATGTGCAGCAGGAGTGTAACACACTGAGCATCTGCAGCGGGAGTTACATAGCACACTGAGCATGTGCAGCAGGACTTACATTACACACTGAGCAAGTGCAGCAGGAGTTACTTAACACATTGGGGGTCATTTACTAAGGGCCCGATTCGCGTTTTCCCGGCGTGTTACCCGAATATTTCCGATTTGCACCGATTGTACCTGAATGGCCCCGGGATTTTGGCGCACGCGATCGGATTGTGGCGCATCTGCGCCGGCATGCACGCGACAGAAATCGGGGGGCGTGGCCGTAGGAAAACCCGACGTATTCGGAAAAACCGCCTGAGTGAAAATGATCACACATCATTTTCACTCTTCTGCGAGCACCTGTATAAATCCATTCAGGTGAGTATACTTTTCACTCACATGACACTTCTTGTGTTCTTCACGGGACATCCACCATGGCCACATAAACAAGTTCTTGTGTACTTACCCTTCTCATTCTTAGATTCCTTTAGATTCCTCAAATTCTTTTGGACACCCACTTATTTGATACATTCCTGAACAGCCATTCTAGAAATGGATTAATCCCATCAGTTTGCTTCGTTTTCCAACGGAATCCACCAGGCTCTACCTGCTCACGACCACCATAGTCGTTCTTTTGTGGACTCTCTCCCTCTCCTGCTGGCCCTCCGTGGCTGGCCCCTCCCTTCCATGTCCTATTGTATCTCATTGCGCACTCTGGACTCAGATATACCTTTTTATTGATACTGTATATACTATAAGTATCCATATGTATTATATTTAATCTTTGATTTGAATAATGTTCTTGAATTGTCTTGAATGTCTGGTCCGCTTTTTATATTCCGTTGATCCCTATGAGTATCATTCCATGGGTGGGCATCCTACCTGGCATTGACTACTTCACCCTCATCCATCCGTTTTACTTCACTGTAGTACAATTTAGCATTTAAATTGTTGCTCATGCACTGGCACTTTATGGGCGCGTAGTCCATGCAACCACTCACCTAGTTTATATTGACATCATCTAATCACACACAGTGGGGCAGATTTACTTACCCGGCCCATTCGCGATCCAGCGGCGCCTTCTCTGCACAGGATTCGGGTCCGGACGGGATTTATGAAGGTAGTTCCTCCGCCGTCCACCAGGTGGCGCTGCTGCGCTGAAAAGCATCTGAACGCAACGCACTTCAATACACCAGCTCGGACCAAGTGAAGGTAAGCGCTTCCCAAGCGACACTTTTTCGGTTTTTAAATGCGGCGGTTTTTCCGAATCCGTCGGGTTTTCGTTCGGCCACGCCCCCCTGATTTCCGCCGCGCGCATGCCGGCGCCGATGCGCCACAATCCCGGGGCAATTCAGGTACAATCGGCGCAAATCGGAAATATTCGGGTAACACGTCTGGAAAACGCGAATCGGGCCCTTAGTAAATGACCCCCAGTGTTGTTTATCCCTAATAGGCAGATTCATTCTGCACATGGTGGTTGTTTGGTTGAATGTAGGAGGCGTGGGCCCATGATAGTATGTATGTGCTGATTGGTGGAGTGATAGATTATATGTTCTATAGTATTTTAAAGGGCACCTACCACCACAAATCTACCTATAAAGGTAGATTGGGTGGTAGGTGAATCAATGGGACGTGAGGATAGCCCTTTTAAGGGCTAATCCTCACGTCCCCGCACTGTTTTATAAACTTTTATTACCCTAATATGTTAATATACTTATGCGGCTACTGGGGCGTGGAGTAGCCGCATCTGAGGTTACACGAGGCGGCTACTCCACGCCCCGGTAGCCACATTACCCCTCCTACTCACCATGTTCGGCGCGCAGCTGCTCGTAGCTGCGCGCCCTCGTCCGCCGATCCTGACGTCTGCGCATGCGCAGAACAGCAGGCCCGCGCCTGCGCGGTCACTGCTCTGAAGCCGGGGCTGCGCAGGCGCGGGCCTGCTGTTCTGCGCATGCGCAGACGTCAGGATCGGCGGACGAGGGCGCGCAGCTACGAGCAGCTGCGCGCCGAACATGGTGAGTAGGAGGGGTAATGTGGCTACCGGGGCGTGGAGTAGCCGCCTCGTGTAACCTCAGATGCGGCTACTCCACGCCCCAGTAGCCGCATAAGTATATTAACATATTAGGGTAATAAAAGTTTATAAAACAGTGCGGGGACGTGAGGATTAGCCCTTAAAAGAGCTCTCCTCACGTCCCATTGATTCACCTACCACCCGATCTACCTTTATAGGTAGATTTGTGGTGGTAGGTTTCCTTTAAGTATATTACATGCTATAAGTTAGTTCACTATTTAATATTCATTTATTTATTTTTTATACAATACAGGCAGTCCCCGGGTTACATACAAGATAGAGTCTGTAGGTTTGTTCTTAAGTTGAATTTGTATGTAAGTCGGAACTGTATACTTTATCATTGTAATCCCAGCCAGAACTTTTTTGGTCTCTGTGAAAATTGGATTTTTAAAATGTTGTGTTGTCATAAGAATCAGGATTAACAAAAAAGCTTCATTACAGGCGCCGGTGATATCTGTTACAGCTGATCATTGTAGCCTAGGACTGAAGTACAGGAAATTACCAAAATCCAGAGGTGCGTCTGTAACTAGGGGTCGTCTGTAAGTCGGGTGTCCTTAAGTAGGGGACTGTCTGTATTGTGTGTCACACTGATTTTTATATTTTTATCTTACACTATTTTCACTGTACAACCTTTCTATGTCCATTCCCCCCTTGTTTGCAGGTATATTTTCTCATGTATACTCTATACAATTTTGTACCTTTTTTTTCATACATATGATCTGCACAATTTTATAGATGCCACTTTTGTAATCTATTTATTTGCAATGTAGGGTTTTATGCCATCCCCCTTTTTGTGCGTGCATTTAGTGTACCAGTTTCTGGTTTGTTTACTTTTTAGAAAACGGGGACACATTTCTCTGTCGCACCACATTGAGAACACGGGGACACATTTCTCTGTCGCACCACATTGAGAACACGGGGACACATTTCTCTGTCGCACCACATTGAGTGCTTGATGCTGGAAGTGAGCTAATTTAGCTCACTGCCAACACATGGGATCTTCCTTTATGAATGGACGCACCAGGGGGGGCGTGGCCTGATGCCGAACTAGGAGGACGTGCGCCGCGGAGCTCCCGGGACCCGGCACCCTATCACCCTTCCCAGGCAGCCATCCTCCACCTGTACCCCCTCCATCCTGCTCCCCGGTGCCGCGGGTACCTGCCTCAACACTCCGGTGCCGGTATCGCGGAGGTCTCCGGCTCCGCGCGGCCCCCCCGCACTCCAGCTCCTGCAGCTCCCACGTGCCCAGCGCGGCGGCGGGACCGTAGCCGCCCGACATCGCGGCTGCACACCGGAGCGGTGAGGGAAACCCCCCCCCGCCTCGGGACATACGGAGCCGCTGACCCACTTGTAGGATCGCGGCAGCGCTCCAGTCACCCCTGCAGCCTGCCGGAGGCGACATGCTACTGGACTCCCCTGCGCTGCCTGAGGCCTAGGCGCGCAGGGTTAACCTCTCCCTTGCCGGACTGCAGCCAGGAATAAGGTAGGGAAGTAATTCCCCTGCTGCTGCCCACTTCTCACCTGGGGACCCCAAGCTGTGCAGCCCACCATACTCCCAGTGACCCCCTGCCCGGGTTCTGTTTTATATTAACCCTTGCAGTGCCGCTGCAATTCCCCACGTGGGCCCTGATTCTATTTCTGCTAATTATTGGACGCTAGGCTCCTCGATTGTTTATCACTGGCCCCCTCTGCCCAGACGCCATGGGTAACCGGAGGAGAACGGCTAAAATGCTCAAAACAGCGTCCGGGGTGTCTGCGCCTCCATCGGATGATGAATCCGTCCATGAAGATCCGCCATTCCAGTCCCTGGAACCCCTGGACGCGCAGGATTGCTCAACATCCCAAGCCGTTCTAGCACAGATTCAGTCGAACGCTGCCAAAAAGTTGGGGAGATTCTCCCGCACACAGCCCTGCTCTCCTCAGGGGTCCCCAAACTCCTCTCCCTCCCTCTTTGAAGGCTCCCAGAGCCCGCCACAGCTTGTAAGCTATGAAGAGGGCGCTGATCCACCTGACGTGGCCACTGAGCTGGACCGCAAATTTGCAGAGGTGCTGGCGGCCATTAACGGATGCCAATCCAAACTGGTCACCAAGGTGGATGAGCTGCGACAGGACTTTGTTCTTTTAAGACACGATGTCCATAAAGCTAAAGAGCGAATCACCGAAACTGAGCGCAGAATATCTGAGGTGGAAGATGTCCAGAGGCCTATGCCGACACAGATAAGAGAGCTTCAGCGCCAAATGTCTGCATCCATCGACAGAGCGGACGACCTTGAAAACCGCCTGCGACGGAACAACGTCAGAGTGGTTGGCCTCCCTGAAAAAGTAGAAGGGTCTGACCCTGTATCCTTTTTTGAAAATTGGCTCAAAAATTTGCTTCCTGCAGATACCTTCTCCCCGTTCTTCACAGTGGAAAGGGCCCATCGTGTGCCATCCCGCCCTGGCCCTCCAGGGGGCAATCCAAGACCCTTCCTGGCCCGGCTGCTGCACTTTAGGGACAGGGACTCTATCCTCAGGGCTGTCCGTACCAAGGGAGAAATCCTCTATGCCAACAGCAGAGTGTCCTTCTACCCTGATTTCTCTGCATCCGTCAGGAAACAACGCACACAATTCACTGAGGTCCGTGCCCGTCTCCGTGACAAGGGGTATAAATACTCCATGATGTATCCTTCCAAGCTCCGAATTGTGGACGGACAGAAGACTCGATTCTTCACTTGCCCAACCGAAGCACTTCACTGGGCTGATGCAGCTCCACGGGCTCCCGCTGCAAGGCCCGCACCTCCTGAGTGACTGGACTCATATATCCTTTTATCTGATGAGCTATGACATTGCTGGACTTAGTCCTGTATTGATGCTTAGGGGTCCTAAATCATTGCTCTAATTTTCTAATATTGCTTTACATTGGGGCGCACGCCTCGTATATGGTGCCCCATAACTGATGTGCTATCTCTTTTGGTCAATTTGGCCTGTGCGCCACATATGGCACTTATTTCTCTTTCCCCTCCCCTTCCCCTTCTTTGTACCTACTCCCCCCCCTCCCCTATCCTCTTACCGCTCCCCTCTACATATTACTCTTCCCTTATCCCCTCCTTTGCTCTCTTTAAACATGGCTGCCTAAATACCTCCTGTTTATATATACTCTGAGGGTTAGGGGTCCCGGGACAAATGGTGTAAGTTTGTCTTGAGTTAGGGACCACTGTTCTATTCTTTGATTGTTATTGGGTATAGGTCTACACTACTGCTGTTAGGGTGTTAGACAGGGGGTTTATATTCTTGGGATTGTTAGTTCAGTTCTGTTATATTTGTTATGCTCACTGTTGTCTGTCTGTCTATGTCTCTGTGGTATGAAAGGATGAATGCTTGGTTGCTCACGTCTCCTTCCCCACACCCCTTTCCCTTCCGCTAATATGTCTTCACTTAGGGTAATGAGTTGGAACGTGAGGGGACTCAACTCCAAATTCAAGAGGGCTCTGATGTTAGATGTCATTAAGCGTCAGGCCCCTCACATTGTATGTATCCAAGAGACACACCTTACGGGTCAGAAGGTCCTCTCTCTGAAGCGGGCCTGGGTGGCTAGAGGTTATCATTCCTCCTACTCTGTCTACGCCAGGGGAGTATCCATACTCATATCCAAAGCGCTTCCCATAGAGGTCATACAGGTAGCACCGGATCACTTTGGCCGGTACGTGGTCATACATTGTGCCTTGTGGGGCTTTACTTTCACTATAGTGTCGGTCTATGTCCCACCTCCCTTTGATCCAGCTGTATTGCACCTAATCTCCAGTAAACTTGCTTCTATGCCTCCTAGTCCGATCCTCTGCATTGGTGACTTCAATGCAGTCCCTAATCCCTCCCTGGATCGCACAAGCGGCCTAGACACAGGCTCGGTCCGTCTGAATGAGTGGCTCACTTCTCTAGACCTCGCCGATGTTTGGCGTAGTAAACATCCTCAAGAGAGAGAATATTCATTCTATTCCTCTGTGCACAAGAGCTTCTCTCGGATTGATCTGGCCTTTGTCTCCCCTGATATGATGCAGCACGTTGATCAAGTATCCTATTGCCCGCGCAGTGCATCTGACCACTCCGCCTTGCTTATCAATCTCCTTATAGGCCCCCCCAGCGACTCCCGCTTATGGCGCCTGCACCCGGCTTGGCTCCTGTCTCCTGCGGTCCAGAGTACTGTTAGGGCAGCGCACAGCGAGTTCTGGGATGTACACTCAACCCATCCTGATCCTCTTCTAGTCTGGGACTCGTACAAGTCCTCGGTGCGGGGAGCATTCATGTCGGGTGTAGCTGGCCATAGGAAGTTATTAAATGCGCAGGAGGAGAGGCTGACGGCCACACTGGTGACCGCAGAAAAGGAATATCTAGAGAAACCTACTCCGGGGAATAAAAAGACCTGGGCCCAAGCGCAGAGGAACCATCTAGCTGTAGTGAAGGAGCGCACCAGCAAGCGCCTGCAAGCCAGGGAAGCGTCCATCTTTGAATTCGGAGATAAAAATGGGAAGCTGCTTGCATATCTCTCGCGGGCTGAACGTCCGTGTGCATCCGTTCCATCTATCCTTGACAGTAGCGGAGCCTTGAACACAGAACCCCGGGCCATAAACATGGTTTTTCACGAATTCTACTCTTCTCTTTACAGCTCCAGATTGTCCGCCTCTTCCGTCGAGATTTCCAGATTCCTTGACAGTCTTCCACTTTGGAGGCTCACACAGGCACAGTCATTGGAGCTTGATGCCCCGCTCTCGGCGGAGGAGGTGGAACTGGCCATCCAATCGTTGCCCCCCGGTAAGACACCTGGACTTGATGGGCTGGGAGGTGAGTGGTATAGGGATAACTGTGAGACTCTGGTCCCCCATCTCCTTAGCCTGTACTCCGATGCGCTCGACAGCGGTTCCCTCCCTGATTCTATGCGAGAGGCCCTTATTGTAGTTCTTCCCAAGCCTGGTAAGGACCCTCTGCATCCCGACTCATACCGTCCAATTTCCCTCCTAAACTCAGATGTCAAAATACTAGCAAAAATTCTGGCAACAAGGCTTAATAAAGTAATATTATCCTTGGTTCACCCAGACCAGACAGGCTTTATGCCAGGGAGGGGAACTGACATAAATATTCAAAGACTACACCTGAATGTAGCAGAGGCAGAGAAGTCTTCAGACCCTGGGTTTATATTATCCTTAGATAATTGCAAGGCGTTTGATTCTGTGGAGTGGCCCTATTTGTGGACCCTCCTGCCCAGGCTGGGTATTGGCCCTCGCTTCACAGCACTGGTTAGGTTATTGTATAATGACCCTAGGGCTAGGGTAAGGACCAATCTTAATATCTCACCTACTCTCCCTATGGCCAGGGGCACTAGACAGGGTTGCCCACTATCTCCCCTCCTCTTCGCGCTTGCCATTGAACCCCTTGCTGTGGCGATCCGTCACTCTGATAGCATTAAGGGCATTGCTAGAGGTTCTATCATTGAAAAGGTATCTCTCTATGCTGATGATACACTTGTATACCTTGGGGATGTGGGCCCCTCTCTGGAATCCCTTCTGTCCTTGATAGAATGCTATGGGGGGTTCTCAGGTCTCCGGGTTAACTGGGACAAATCGGCCCTCTTTCCCTTATCAGATATAGGGGTACGCGCCCTTCCCGTCCCAGTCCAGGTGGTGTCCACCTTTAAATATCTGGGAGTCCAGGTGTCACGCAAGGTTCAGGCATATACAGAATTAAACATCACACCCCTGATAGCTGCAACGGAATCGCGCCTAAAAGCCTGGTCCACTCTCCCCTTGTCCCTATACGGGCGTATCAATATATTCAAAATGATCTTCCTCCCCAAATTTCTATACCTTTTTCATGCTTGTCCTATACTGCTTCCTAAGAGTCTGTTCAAACGCTTGGACGGCATTCTCAGGTCCTTCTACTGGCAGAGTAGCGCCCCGCGATTCAGTTTAGCGCTGCTTCAGGCTCCCAAGTCTAGGGGTGGACTGGCTGCCCCGGATCTGTATCTTTATTACCTGGCTTCCCAGCTAGTATATGCCCAGTGGTGGATAGATATAGACATGGGTAATGCAGCTACTGCACTGGCTGGTGCCCTAGTAGGTTCCTACGAGGCCCTTACAAACTTGCTGTACAGGTATAAGTCCCCATCTGATACCCCACTTCCCCTACGTACGGTAGCGGTGTGCTGGCGTAGGGCACAATCCCTGGTAGAACCGAGCTGCTCTCCCCCCCTCTCGCCTAGGACTCCATTGTGGCTCAATCCGTGGCTCTCTCACTTCCTCTCCCTCCCAGGCTGGACAATGTGGGGGGCAGCGGGGGTGAAATTTGTAGGCCAGCTCTTATCCCCGGAAACAGAATTACTCAGCTTTAACGAGATAAGGGAGAGACATACTGTACCCAATACGGCCAGCTTCCATTACACGCAACTGCGACACGCATTCAAAGCCCAATTCGGCTCCTTCAGCCTGACAGTGAAATTCTCCAAACTAGAGACTCTGATGAGTACCCCGGACCTCCCTAAGCCACTCACTCAGTGCTATGCTCTCCTACAAGAGCAAAAGTCCAGACCGTTTGATAGAGCCTGTGAACGCTGGAGACAGGATATCCCTGACCTGTCAGATGATGACTGGAGGGAGGTCGAACTGTCCTACTTCACATCTGTAGTGAGTGCGAGGGACTTCCTGATCCAATCTAAATTCCTTCATCGAGTATACTTCACCCCTGCTAGACTATTTCGCATGGGAGCAATGCCCAATGATCTTTGCTTTCGCTGTCAGGCTGAAGTCGGATCCTTCCTGCATTGTGTCTGGTCCTGCCCTAGGGTTCATGTCTTCTGGTCCGAAGTGCTGGAGTTCCTAAATGTACACTTTGATTTCCCACGATTACTGTCTCCCTCTGTGTGTCTCCTCGGTATCATAAATGAAGTCATCAATGGCCACTATGACAAAATCTTCTTTAGGTTTGTATTATACTACGCCCGAAAAGTGGTGGTGATGACCTGGAAGGACCAGGAGCCCCCTCCATTAAAAAGATGGATATTACTTATTAACAGCGTCATTCCCCACTACCGGTCCCTGTATGTCAACAGGAAGTGTCCCCAGAAGTTTGACCGCATCTGGTCCAGATGGTGCGAGACTCCCCATACAGCCTTATAATCACATGTGATATATACTCCTCTCCATGATGAAGGAGACTGAGCGTGCTGGTGTGTGTGTGTGTGTGTGTGTGACTCCCCATACAGCCTTATAATCACATGTGATATATACTCCTCTCCATGATGAAGGAGACTGAGCGTGCTGGTGTGTGTGTGTGTGTGTGTGTGACTCCCCATACAGCCTTATAATCACATGTGATATACACTCCTCTCCATGATGAAGGAGACTGAGCGTGCTGGTGTGTGTGTGTGTGTGTGTGTGAGACTCCCCATACTGCCTTATAATCACATGTGATATATACTCCTCTCCATGATGACGGAGACTGAGCGTGCTGGTGTGTGTGTGTGTGTGTGTGACTCCCCATACAGCCTTATAATCACATGTGATATATACTCCTCTCCATGATGACGGAGACTGAGCGTGCTGGTGTGTGTGTGTGTGTGTGTGAGACTCCCCATACTGCCTTATAATCACATGTGATATATACTCCTCTCCATGATGACGGAGACTGAGCGTGCTGGTGTGTGTGTGTGTGTGTGTGTGACTCCCCATACAGCCTTATAATCACATGTGATATATACTCCTCTCCATGATGACGGAGACTGAGCGTGCTGGTATGTGTGTGTGTGTGTGTGTGACTCCCCATACTGCCCTATAATCACATGTGATATATACTCCTCTCCATGATGACGGAGACTGAGCGTGCTGGTGTGTGTGTGTGTGTGTGACTGATTGTCCCTGTGTCAATAGTTATTTGTGTTGTATCAAGATGTCTGGTTACAATATCTGCTGTCACTTATCGCGGTATATCCCTTAGTTAATATTGGAACGCAATAAGATCCTGTTCATTACCACGGAGGCTATTCAATAATTCTGTATTGTGGGAAAGAAAGTATGTAACAGACAATCTTGTTCTTTGGTTTGTTTATTGCAATTGTTAAAAAAAAAATTTTTCCAAAAAATTTGCAAAAATAAATACTTTTAAAAAAAATGAATGGACGCACCACACCATACAGACACCCCTGAGGAAGCCCCAGCAGGTGGCGATACGTGTGGGGCGGTCACCCCCAGCTCCCTCTTGTGTATGTTTGCCGCACAGGTAATACTTGCTTATCTCTTGATTTAGGTGCGCAGTGTGGTACCATCTATTTGTTGACTTTTGCAGCATCAGGCAGCATAAGGCTATGGGGGACAGTGCCCAATACTGGGGGGGGGGGGGGAGGGGGGCAGCATAAGGCTATGGGGGACAGTGCCCAATACTGGGGGGGGGGGGAGGGGGGCAGCATAAGGCTATGGGGGACAGTGCCCAATACTGGGGGGGGGGCAGCATCAGGCTATGGGGGACAGTTCCCAATACTGGGGGGGGCAGCATCAGGCTATGGGGGGACAGTGCCCAATACTGGGGGGGGGGCACAGCATCAGGCTATGGGGGACAGTGCCCAATACTGGGGGGGGCAGCATCAGGCTATGGGGGACAGTTCCCAATACTGGGGGGGGGGGGCACAGCATCAGGCTATGGGGGACAGTGCCCAATACTGGGGGGGGGGCACAGCATCAGGCTATGGGGGACAGTGCCCAATACTGGGGGGGGGGGGCACAGCATCAGGCTATGGGGGACAGTGCCCAATACTGGGGGGGGGCAGCATCAGGCTATGGGGGACAGTGCCCAATACTGGGGGGGGGGGGCACAGCATCAGGCTATGGGGGACAGTGCCCAATACTGGGGGGGGGGCAGCATCAGGCTATGGGGGACAGTGCCCAATACTGGGGGGGGGGCAGCATCAGGCTATGGGGGACAGTGCCCAATACTGGGGGGGGGCAGCATCAGGCTATGGGGGACAGTGCCCAATACTGGGGGGGGGGGGGGGCAGCATCAGGCTATGGGGGACAGTGCCCAATACTGGGGGGGGGGGGGGGGCAGCATCAGGCTATGGGGGACAGTGGCCAATACTGGGGGGGGGGCAGCATCAGGCTATGGGGGACAGTGCCCAATACTGGGGGGGGGGGCAGCATCAGGCTATGGGGGACAGGGCCCAATACTAGGGGGGGGGGGCACAGCATCAGGCTATGGGGGGCAGTGCCCAATACTGGGGGGGGGGGGCAGCATCAGGCTATGGGGGACAGTGCCCAATACTGGGGGGGGGGGGCACAGCATCAGGCTATGGGGGACAGTGCCCAATACTGGGGGGGGGCAGCATCAGGCTATGGGGGACAGTGCCCAATACTGGGGGGGGGGGCAGCATCAGGCTATGGGGGACAGTGCCCAATACTGGGGGGGGGGCAGCATCAGGCTATGGGGGACAGTGCCCAATACTGGGGGGGGGGCAGCATCAGGCTATGGGGGACAGTGCCCAATACTGGGGGGGGGGCAGCATCAGGCTATGGGGACAGTGCCCAATACTGGGGGGGAGGGCAGCATCAGGCTATGGGGGACAGTTCCCAATACTGGGGGGGGGGGGCAGCATCAGGCTATGGGGGGTCAGTGCCCAATACTGGGGGGGGGGGGGGGGCAGCATCAGGCTATGGGGGACAGTGCCCAATACTGGGGGGGGGGGGGCAGCATCAGGCTATGGGGGACAGTGCCCAATACTGGGGGGGGGGCAGCATCAGGCTATGGGGGACAGTGCCCAATACTGGGGGGGGGGGGGGCAGCATCAGGCTATGGGGGACAGTTCCCAATACTGGGGGGGGGGGGGCACAGCATCAGGCTATGGGGGAGAGTGCCCAATACTGGGGGGGAGGGCAGCATCAGGCTATGGGGGACAGTGCCCAATACTGGGGGGGAGGGCAGCATCAGGCTATGGGGGACAGTGCCCAATACTGGGGGGGAGGGCAGCATCAGGCTGTGGGGGACAGTGCCCAATACTGGGGGGGGGGGGGCAGCATCAGGCTATGGGGGACAGTGCCCAATATTGGGGGGGGGGGGGGGCACAGCATCAGGCTATGGGGGACAGTGCCCAATACTTGGGGGGGCAGCATCAGGCTATGGGGGACAGTGCCCAATACTGGGGGGGGGCAGCATCAGGCTATGGGGGACAGTTCCCAATACTGGGGGGGGGGCACAGCATCAGGCTATGGGGGACAGTGCCCAATACTGGGGGGGGGGGCAGCATCAGGCTATGGGGGACAGTGCCCAATACTGGGGGGGAGGGCAGCATCAGGCTGTGGGGGACAGTTCCCAATACTGGGGGGGGGGGGGGGCAGCATCAGGCTATGGGGGACAGTGCCCAATACTGGGGGGGGGGGGGGGGGGCAGCATCAGGCTATGGGGGACAGTGCCCAATACTGGGGGGGGGGCAGCATCAGGCTATGGGGGACAGTGCCCAATACTGGGGGGGAGGGCAGCATCAGGCTATGGGGGACAGTTCCCAATACTGGGGGGGGGGGCAGCATCAGGCTATGGGGGGACAGTGCCCAATACTGGGGGGGGGGGGGGGGGCAGCATCAGGCTATGGGGGACAGTGCCCAATACTGGGGGGGGGGGGGGCAGCATCAGGCTATGGGGGACAGTGCCCAATACTGGGGGGGGGGGCAGCATCAGGCTATGGGGGACAGTGCCCAATACTGGGGGGGGGGGGGGGGCAGCATCAGGCTATGGGGGACAGTTCCCAATACTGGGGGGGGGGGGGCACAGCATCAGGCTATGGGGGAGAGTGCCCAATACTGGGGGGGAGGGCAGCATCAGGCTATGGGGGACAGTGCCCAATACTGGGGGGGAGGGCAGCATCAGGCTGTGGGGGACAGTGCCCAATACTGGGGGGGGGGGGCAGCATCAGGCTATGGGGGACAGTGCCCAATATTAAGGGGGGGGGGGGGCACAGCATCAGGCTATGGGGGACAGTGCCCAATACTTGGGGGGGCAGCATCAGGCTATGGGGGACAGTGCCCAATACTGGGGGGGGGGCAGCATCAGGCTATGGGGGACAGTTCCCAATACTGGGGGGGGGGCACAGCATCAGGCTATGGGGGACAGTGCCCAATACTGGGGGGGAGGGCAGCATCAGGCTGTGGGGGACAGTTCCCAATACTGGGGGGGGGGGGCAGCATCAGGCTATGGGGGACAGTGCCCAATACTGGGGGGGAGGGCAGCATCAGGCTGTGGGGGACAGTTCCCAATACTGGGGGGGGGGGGGGGCAGCATCAGGCTATGGGGGACATTGCCCAATACTGGGGGGGGGCAGCATCAGGCTATGGGGGGACAGGGCCCAATACTGGGGGGGGGGGGCAGCATCAGGCTATGGGGGACAGTGCCCAATACTGGGGGAGGGGGCAGCATCAGGCTATGGGGGACAGTGCCCAATACTGGGGGGGGGGCAGCATCAGGCTATGGGGGACAGTGCCCAATACTGGGGGGGGGCAGCATCAGGCTATGGGGGACAGTGCCCAATACTGGGGGGGGGGGCAGCATCAGGCTATGGGGGGACAGGGCCCAATACTGGGGGGGGGGGCAGCATCAGGCTATGGGGGGCAGTGCCCAATACTGGGGGGGGGGGGCAGTATCAGGCTATGGGGGACAGTGCCCAATACTGGGGGGGGGGGGGCAGCATCAGGCTATGGGGGACAGTGCCCAATACTGGGGGGGGGGGCAGCATCAGGCTATGGGGGACAGTGCCCAATACTAGGGGGGGGCAGCATCAGGCTATGGGGGACAGTGCCCAATACTGGGGGGGGGGCAGCATCAGGCTATGGGGGACAGTGCCCAATACTGGGGGGGGGGCAGCATCAGGCTATGGGGGGACAGGGCCCAATACTGGGGGGGGGGCAGCATCAGGCTATGGGGGACAGTGCCCAATACTGGGGGGGGGGGGGCAGCATCAGGCTATGGGGGACAGTGCCCAATACTGGGGGGGGGCAGCATCAGGCTATGGGGGGACAGGGCCCAATACTGGGGGGGGGGGGGCAGCATCAGGCTATGGGGGACAGTGCCCAATACTGGGGGGGGGGGGGGGGGCAGCATCAGGCTATGGGGGACAGTGCCCAATACTGGGGGGGGGGCAGCATCAGGCTATGGGGGAGAGTGCCCAATACTAGGGGGGGGCAGCATCAGGCTATGGGGGACAGTGCCCAATACTGGGGGGGGGGGCAGCATCAGGCTATGGGGGACAGTGCCCAATACTGGGGGGGGGGGGGGCAGCATCAGGCTATGGGGGGACAGGGCCCAATACTAGGGGGGGGGGCAGCATCAGGCTATGGGGGACAGTGCCCAATACTGGGGGGGGGCAGCATCAGGCTATGGGGGACAGTGGCCAATACTGGGGGGGGGGGGGCAGAGTGCACATTACTGGGGGGGGGGCAGAGTGCACATTACTGGGGGGGGGGCAGAGTGCACATTACTGGGGGGGGCAGAGGGCACATTACTGGGGGGGCAGAGGGCACATTACTGGGGGGGCAGAGGGCACATTACTGGGGGGGGGCAGAGTGCACATTACTGGGGGGGGCAGAGTACACATTACTGGGGGGGGGGCAGAGTACACATTACTGGGGGGGGGGCAGAGTGCACATTACTGGGGGGGGGCAGAGTACACATTACTGGGGGGGCAGAGGAAACATTACTGGGGGGGGGCAGAGTGCACATTACTGGGGGGGGGGGCAGAGTGCACATTACTGGGGGAAGGGCAGAGGGCACATTACTGGGGGAAGGGCAGAGGGCACATTACTGGGGGAAGGGCAGAGGGCACATTACTGGGGGAAGGGCAGAGGGCACATTACTGGGGGGGCAGGGGGCACATTACTGGGGGGGGCAGGGGGCACATTACTGGGGGGGCAGAGTGCACATTACTGGGGGGGCAGAGTGCACATTACTGGGGGGGGGCAGGGGGCACATTACTGGGGGGGGGGGGCAGAGTGCACATTACTGGGGGGGGGGCAGAGTGCACATTACTGGGGGGGGGCAGGGGGCACATTACTGGGGGGGGCAGGGGGCACATTACTGGGGGGGGCAGGGGGCACATTACTGGGTGGGGGGCAGAGTGCACATTACTGGGTGGGGGGCAGAGTGCACATTACTGGGGGGGGGCAGAGGGCACATTACTGGGGGGGGGCAGAGGGCACATTACTGGGGGGGGCAGAGGGCACATTACTGGGGGGGCAGGGGCACATTACTGGGGGGGGCAGGGGGCACATTACTGGGGGGGGGCAGAGGGAACATTACTGGGGGGGGGCAGGGGGCACATTACTGGGGGGGGGCAGGGGGCACATTACTGGGGGGGGGGCAGGGGGCACATTACTGGGGGGGGGGCAGGGGGCACATTACTGGGGGGGGCAGGGGGCACATTACTGGGGGGGGCAGGGGGCACATTACTGGGGGGGGCAGGGGGCACATTACTGGGGGGGGGCAGGGGGCACATTACTGGGGGGGGGCAGGGGGCACATTACTGGGGGGGGGGCAGGGGGCACATTACTGGGGGGGGGCAGGGGGCACATTACTGGGGGGGGCAGGGGAGCACATTACTGGGGGGGGGGGGCAAGGGGCATATTACTGGGGGGGGGGGGCAGGGGGCACATTAAAGGGTAAAACCAAGAACTTTTTTGTTCTTAACAATTGACTACAATGAAATAAAGAGTGAAAAATGTAAAGGGGTCTGAATACTTTCCGTAACCTCTGTATACCGGAGCTCTGCTGTACCCTGCTGTACACACACCATAGTGCTGTCCCTCCCCTCTCACAGCGCACAGTCACAGCATGATATTCCTGCCAGTGCTGGGTTCTGGGCATGTGCAGATCTGTGGTTGCTGGTGATACAGCGCCCCCTAATGTGTGCCCTGAGATGGCGCCTAGTTATGGGGGGTCCGCAGCTTATCCCCCCAGTTTCATGACTCTTCCTCCTGCTTTCTACTTTAGCAGTAAGATAAATAAAAAGAATAAACCTGAGGGACATAAAGACGTCTCCGGAGAAACGCGTCAGGAGCTGCAATCCCACAATGACCTCAGCGACATCATAAAGAAAACTGCGAAACCCGATACAGACGAGAACCGGGGCCCCAGCGCCACCGGGGGGATTATACATAGGACAGCAGGAGCCCGCAGGGGCATAGTGCATCATGGGACAGCAAATACTGTATACACCAGGTCTGGGGGTGTCATGTATAAGGTATAGGCTCCTGTATACATCAGGTCTGGGGGTGTCATGTATAAGGTATAGGCTCCTGTATACATCAGGTCTGGGGGTGTCATGTATAAGGTATAGGCTCCTGTGTACATCAGGTCTGGGGGTGTCATGTATATGGTATAGGCTCCTGTATACATCAGGTCTGGGGGTGTCATGTATAAGGTATAGGCTCCTGTGTACATCAGGTCTGGGGGTGTCATGTATATGGTATAGGCTCCTGTATACATCAGGTCTGGGGGTGTCATGTATATGGTATAGGCTCCTGTATACATCAGGTCTGGGGGTGTCATGTATATGGTATAGGCTCCTGTATACATCAGGTCTGGGGGTGTCAGGTATAAGGTATAGGCTCCTGTATACATCAGGTCTGGGGGTGTCATGTATATGGTATAGGCTCCTGTGTACATCAGGTCTGGGGGTGTCATGTATATGGTATAGGCTCCTGTATACATCAGGTCTGGGGGTGTCATGTATAAGGTATAGGCTCCTGTGTACATCAGGTCTGGGGGTGTCATGTATATGGTATAGGCTCCTGTGTACATCAGGTCTGGGGGTGTCATGTATATGGTATAGGCTCCTGTATACATCAGGTCTGGGGGTGTCATGTATATGGTATAGGCTCCTGTGTACATCAGGTCTGGGGGTGTCATGTATATGGTATAGGCTCCTGTATACATCAGGTCTGGGGGTGTCATGTATAAGGTATAGGCTCCTGTGTACATCAGGTCTGGGGGTGTCATGTATAAGGTATAGGCTCCTGTGTACATCAGGTCTGGGGGTGTCATGTATAAGGTATAGGCTCCTGTATACATCAGGTCTGGGGGTGTCATGTATAAGGTATAGGCTCCTGTATACATCAGGTCTGGGGGTGTCATGTATATGGTATAGGCTCCTGTATACATCAGGTCTGGGGGTGTCATGTATAAGGTATAGGCTCCTGTATACATCAGGTCTGGGGGGGTCATGTATAAGGTATAGGCTCCTGTATACATCAGGCCTGGGGGGTCATGTATAAGGTATAGGCTCCTGTATACATCAGGTCTGGGAGGGTCATGTATAAGGTATAGGCTCCTGTATACATCAGGCCTGGGGGGTCATGTATAAGGTATAGGCTCCTGTATACATCAGGCCTGGGGGGTCATGTATAAGGTATAGGCTCCTGTATACATCAGGTCTGGGGGTGTCATGTATAAGGTATAGGCTCCTGTATACATCAGGTCTGGGGGGGTCATGTATATGGTATAGGCTCCTGTATACATCAGGTCTGGGGGTGTCATGTATAAGGTATAGGCTCCTGTATACATCAGGTCTGGGGGTGTCATGTATAAGGTATAGGCTCCTGTATACATCAGGTCTGGGGGTGTCATGTATAAGGTATAGGCTCCTGTGTACATCAGGTCTGGGGGTGTCATGTATATGGTATAGGCTCCTGTGTACATCAGGTCTGGGAGGGTCATGTATAAGGTATAGGCTCCTGTATAAATCAGGCCTGGGGGGTCATGTATAAGGTATAGGCTCCTGTATACATCAGGTCTGGGGGTGTCATGTATATGGTATAGGCTCCTGTATACATCAGGTCTGGGGGTGTCATGTATAAGGTATAGGCTCCTGTGTACATCAGGCCTGGGGGGTCATGTATAAGGTATAGGCTCCTGTATACATCAGGTCTGGGGGTGTCATGTATAAGGTATAGGCTCCTGTGTACATCAGGTCTGGGGGTGTCATGTATATGGTATAGGCTCCTGTGTACATCAGGTCTGGGAGGGTCATGTATA
The DNA here is from genome assembly GCF_040894005.1 of Engystomops pustulosus. Taxonomy (NCBI): domain Eukaryota; kingdom Metazoa; phylum Chordata; class Amphibia; order Anura; family Leptodactylidae; genus Engystomops; species Engystomops pustulosus. The sequence goes on from NC_092412.1 coordinate 263,529,325, forward strand.
AGGTATAGGCTCCTGTATAAATCAGGCCTGGGGGGTCATGTATAAGGTATAGGCTCCTGTATACATCAGGCCTGGGGGGTCATGTATAAGGTATAGGCTCCTGTATACATCAGGTCTGGGGGTGTCATGTATATGGTATAGGCTCCTGTATACATCAGGTCTGGGGGTGTCATGTATAAGGTATAGGCTCCTGTATACATCAGGTCTGGGGGTGTCATGTATAAGGTATAGGCTCCTGTGTACATCAGGTCTGGAGGTGTCATGTATAAGGTATAGGCTCCTGTATACATCAGGTCTGGGGGTGTCATGTATAAGGTATAGGCTCCTGTATACATCAGGTCTGGGGGGGTCATGTATATGGTATAGGCTCCTGTATACATCAGGTCTGGGGGTGTCATGTATATGGTATAGGCTCCTGTATACATCAGGTCTGGGGGTGTCATGTATAAGGTATAGGCTCCTGTATACATCAGGTCTGGGGGTGTCATGTATAAGGTATAGGCTCCTGTATACATCAGGTCTGGGGGTGTCATGTATAAGGTATAGGCTCCTGTATACATCAGGCCTGGGGGGTCATGTATAAGGTATAGGCTCCTGTATACATCAGGCCTGGGGGGTCATGTATAAGGTATAGGCTCCTGTATACATCAGGTCTGGGAGGGTCATGTATAAGGTATAGGCTCCTGTATACATCAGGCCTGGGGGGTCATGTATAAGGTATAGGCTCCTGTATACATCAGGTCTGGGGGTGTCATGTATAAGGTATAGGCTCCTGTGTACATCAGGTCTGGGGGTGTCATGTATAAGGTATAGGCTCCTGTATACATCAGGTCTGGGGGTGTCATGTATAAGGTATAGGCTCCTGTATACATCAGGTCTGGGGGTGTCATGTATATGGTATAGGCTCCTGTATACATCAGGTCTGGGGGTGTCATGTATAAGGTATAGGCTCCTGTATACATCAGGTCTGGGGGGGTCATGTATATGGTATAGGCTCCTGTATACATCAGGTCTGGGAGGGTCATGTATAAGGTATAGGCTCCTGTATACATCAGGTCTGGGGGTGTCATGTATAAGGTATAGGCTCCTGTATACATCAGGCCTGGGGGGTCATGTATAAGGTATAGGCTCCTGTATACATCAGGTCTGGGGGGTCATGTATAAGGTATAGGCTCCTGTATACATCAGGCCTGGGGGGTCATGTATAAGGTATAGGCTCCTGTATACATCAGGTCTGGGGGTGTCATGTATATGGTATAGGCTCCTGTGTACATCAGGTCTGGGGGTGTCATGTATATGGTATAGGCTCCTGTATACATCAGGTCTGGGGGTGTCATGTATAAGGTATAGGCTCCTGTATACATCAGGTCTGGGGGTGTCATGTATATGGTATAGGCTCCTGTATACATCAGGTCTGGGGGGGTCATGTATATGGTATAGGCTCCTGTATACATCAGGTCTGGGGGTGTCATGTATAAGGTATAGGCTCCTGTATACATCAGGTCTGGGGGTGTCATGTATATGGTATAGGCTCCTGTGTACATCAGGTCTGGGGGTGTCATGTATATGGTATAGGCTCCTGTGTACATCAGGTCTGGGGGTGTCATGTATATGGTATAGGCTCCTGTATACATCAGGTCTGGGGGGGTCATGTATATGGTATAGGCTCCTGTATACATCAGGTCTGGGGGGGTCATGTATATGGTATAGGCTCCTGTATACATCAGGTCTGGGGGTGTCATGTATAAGGTATAGGCTCCTGTATACATCAGGTCTGGGGGTGTCATGTATATGGTATAGGCTCCTGTGTACATCAGGTCTGGGGGTGTCATGTATATGGTATAGGCTCCTGTATACATCAGGTCTGGGGGTGTCATGTATATGGTATAGGCTCCTGTATACATCAGGTCTGGGGGTGTCATGTATAAGGTATAGGCTCCTGTATACATCAGGTCTGGGGGTGTCATGTATAAGGTATAGGCTCCTGTGTACATCAGGTCTGGGGGTGTCATGTATAAGGTATAGGCTCCTGTATACATCAGGTCTGGGGGTGTCATGTATAAGGTATAGGCTCCTGTATACATCAGGTCTGGGGGGGTCATGTATATGGTATAGGCTCCTGTATACATCAGGTCTGGGGGGGTCATGTATATGGTATAGGCTCCTGTATACATCAGGTCTGGGGGGGTCATGTATATGGTATAGGCTCCTGTATACATCAGGTCTGGGGGTGTCATGTATAAGGTATAGGCTCCTGTATACATCAGGTCTGGGGGTGTCATGTATAAGGTATAGGCTCCTGTATACATCAGGTCTGGGGGTGTCATGTATAAGGTATAGGCTCCTGTATACATCAGGTCTGGGGGTGTCATGTATAAGGTATAGGCTCCTGTATACATCAGGTCTGGGGGTGTCATGTATAAGGTATAGGCTCCTGTGTACATCAGGTCTGGGGGTGTCATGTATATGGTATAGGCTCCTGTATACATCAGGTCTGGGGGGGTCATGTATATGGTATAGGCTCCTGTATACATCAGGTCTGGGGGGGTCATGTATATGGTATAGGCTCCTGTATACATCAGGTCTGGGGGGGTCATGTATATGGTATAGGCTCCTGTATACATCAGGTCTGGGGGGGTCATGTATAAGGTATAGGCTCCTGTATACATCAGGTCTGGGGGTGTCATGTATATGGTATAGGCTCCTGTATACATCAGGTCTGGGGGTGTCATGTATAAGGTATAGGCTCCTGTGTACATCAGGTCTGGGGGGGTCATGTATAAGGTATAGGCTCCTGTATACATCAGGTCTGGGGGTGTCATGTATAAGGTATAGGCTCCTGTATACATCAGGTCTGGGGGTGTCATGTATAAGGTATAGGCTCCTGTATACATCAGGTCTGGGAGGGTCATGTATAAGGTATAGGCTCCTGTGTACATCAGGTCTGGGGGTGTCATGTATAAGGTATAGGCTCCTGTATACATCAGGTCTGGGGGTGTCATGTATGAGGTATAGGCTCCTGTATACATCAGGTCTGGGAGGGTCATGTATAAGGTATAGGCTCCTGTATACATCAGGTCTGGGGGGGTCATGTATGAGGTATAGGCTCCTGTGTACATCAGGTCTGGGGGTGTCATGTATAAGGTATAGGCTCCTGTATACATCAGGTCTGGGGGGTCATGTATAAGGTATAGGCTCCTGTATACATCAGGTCTGGGGGGGTCATGTATATGGTATAGGCTCCTGTATACACCAGGTCTGGGGGTGTCATGTATAAGGTATAGGCTCCTGTATACATCAGGTCTGGGGGTGTCATGTATAAGGTATAGGCTCCTGTATACATCAGGTCTGGGGTGTCATGTATAAGGTATAGGCTCCTGTATACATCAGGTCTGGGGGGGTCATGTATAAGGTATAGGCTCCTGTATACATCAGGTCTGGGGGTGTCATGTATAAGGTATAGGCTCCTGTGTACATCAGGTCTGGGGGTGTCATGTATAAGGTATAGGCTCCTGTATACATCAGGTCTGGGGGTGTCATGTATATGGTATAGGCTCCTGTATACATCAGGTCTGGGGGTGTCATGTATAAGGTATAGGCTCCTGTATACATCAGGTCTGGGGGGTCATGTATATGGTATAGGCTCCTGTATACATCAGGTCTGGGGGGTCATGTATATGGTATAGGCTCCTGTATACATCAGGTCTGGGGGTGTCATGTATGAGGTATAGGCTCCTGTATACATCAGGTCTGGGGGGGTCATGTATAAGGTATAGGCTCCTGTATACATCAGGTCTGGGGGTGTCATGTATATGGTATAGGCTCCTGTATACATCAGGTCTGGGGGTGTCATGTATATGGTATAGGCTCCTGTGTACATCAGGTCTGGGGGGTCATGTATATGGTATAGCAGTGATGGCAAACCTTTTGGAGACAGAGTGCCCAAGCTACAACCAAAACCCACTTATATGTCGCAAAGTGCCAACAAGACAATTTAAGTGGTAACTTATTGATCCCTGCTGTATCACAGGTTTAATCGTATTGGCGTCCTGAGTTCATCAATACAATAGAAAGATGATGGAAAAATTTGGATTGTATCTTCCCTCCAGGGTGCCCTGAAGAGGAAGGATCAGGGGACCCAGAGTGGGAGTTCCAATGACAATCCATCTCTATCCACACCTTCTTGCTCTTCATGTAGTCCTGGCAGCCAAATAGCGCTGAGCATGGCACGTCCTGGGCTGTATTGGATTACATGAGAAAGCCTTAAGTAATAGCTGGCAAACTCTGTGTTGGAGTAAAGGCCTGAGTGCCCACAGAAAGGGCTCCGAGTGCCACCTCTGGCACCAGTGCCATAGGTTCGCCACCACTGTGGTATAGGCTCCTGTATACATCAGGTCTGGGGGTGTCATGTATATGGTATAGGCTCCTGTATACATCAGGTCTGGGGGGGTCATGTATAAGGTATAGGCTCCTGTATACATCAGGTCTGGGGGTGTCATGTATAAGGTATAGGCTCCTGTATACACCAGGTCTGGGGGTGTCATGTATAAGGTATAGGCTCCTGTATACATCAGGTCTGGGGGTGTCATGTATAAGGTATAGGCTCCTGTATACACCAGGTCTGGGGGTGTCATGTATGAGGTATAGGCTCCTGTATACATCAGGTCTGGGGGTGTCATGTATAAGGTATAGGCTCCTGTATACATCAGGTCTGGGGTGTCATGTATAAGGTATAGGCTCCTGTATACATCAGGTCTGGGGGTGTCATGTATAAGGTATAGGCTCCTGTATACATCAGGTCTGGGGGTGTCATGTATAAGGTATAGGCTCCTGTATACATCAGGTCTGGGGGTGTCATGTATATGGTATAGGCTCCTGTATACATCAGGTCTGGGGGTGTCATGTATAAGGTATAGGCTCCTGTATACATCAGGTCTGGGGGGGTCATGTATAAGGTATAGGCTCCTGTATACATCAGGTCTGGGGGGTCATGTATATGGTATAGGCTCCTGTATACATCAGGTCTGGGGGTGTCATGTATAAGGTATAGGCTCCTGTGTACATCAGGTCTGGGGGTGTCATGTATATGGTATAGGCTCCTGTATACATCAGGTCTGGGGGGTCATGTATAAGGTATTTTTGCTGATGTGGTGTAATGTTGGTGCGCTTCTATCCTCAGACTGGAGTGTGCGCTCCGCCGAGTATCCGGCCCCCCCACCCCCACCCGGGAGACGATTATGTATTTATAAAGCTGCAAGAACAAATATAAAACTTGTGTCTTACTGTTTGCTCTGCCCGAGGCCTCGTCTCCAGCAGCTGCTCACAGCCGGGATATTACAGGGAGAGACGCGGCTATTACAATGGTTAGAGAAGGGCTGGAAATATGGTCTGACCCTAGAACTGGACGGACTGTGTATCAGGACAGGGTCACCCTATAACACGACCGGGTCACCCAGTATCAGGACAGGGTCACCCTATAACAGGACAGGCTGACCCTATATCAGGACAGGGTCACAATATATCAGGACAGGGTCACCCAATATCAGGACAGGGTCACCCAATATCAGGACAGGGTCACCCTATAACAGGACAGGCTGACCCTATAACAGGACAGGGTCACCCTATAACAGGACAGGGTCACCCTATAACAGGACAGGGTCACCCAATATCAGGACAGGGTCACCCTATAACAGGACAGGGTCACCCTATAACAGGACAGGGTCACCCAATATCAGGACAGGGTCACCCAATATCAGGACAGGGTCACCCTATAACAGGACTGGCTGACCCTATATCAGGACAGGGTCACCCAATATAAGGACAGGGTCACCCTATAACAGGACAGACTGACCCTATATCAGGACAGACTGACCCTATATCAGGACAGACTGACCCTATATCAGGACAGACTGACCCTATATCAGGACAGACTGACCCTATAACAGGACAGGCGGATACCGGAGCAGGAGGGGGACTGAGATGATAACACTACAAGGTGACACAGTGTCCGCCTGTACTGCTCCGGCGTCCGCCTGGACTGCTCCGGCGTCCGCCTGTACTGCTCCGGCGTCCGCCTGTACTGCTCCGGCGTCCGCCTGTACTGCTCCGGCGTCCGCCTGTACTGCTCCGGCGTCCGCCTGTACTGCTCCGGTGTCCGCCTGTACTGCTCCGGTGTCCGCCTGTACTGCTCCAGAGCAGAGCACAGCAGGGAGAGGAGAGAGCGTCACACAGAGCACAGCACAGCAGGGAGAGGAGAGAGCGTCACACAGAGCAGAGCACAGCAGGGACAGGAGAGAGCGTCACACAGAGCAGAGCACAGCAGGGACAGGAGAGAGCGTCACACAGAGCAGAGCACAGCAGGGACAGGAGAGAGCGTCACACAGAGCAGAGCACAGCAGGGACAGGAGAGAGCGTCACACAGAGCAGAGCACAGCAGGGAGAGGAGAGAGCGTCACACAGAGCAGGGCACAGCAGGGAGAGGAGAGAGCGTCACACAGAGCAGAGCACAGCAGGGACAGGAGAGAGCGTCACACAGAGCAGGGCACAGCAGGGAGAGGAGAGAGCGTCACACAGAGCAGAGCACAGCAGGGAGAGGAGAGAGCGTCACACAGAGCAGAGCACAGCAGGGAGAGGAGAGAGCGTCACACAGAGCAGAGCACAGCAGGGAGAGGAGAGAGCGTCACACAGGGCAGAGCACATCAGGGACAGGAGAGAGCGTCACACAGAGCAGAGCACAGCAGGGAGAGGAGAGAGCGTCACACAGAGCAGAGCACAGCAGGGACAGGAGAGAGCGTCACACAGAGCAGAGCACAGCAGGGACAGGAGAGAGCGTCACACAGAGCAGAGCACAGCAGGGACAGCAGAGAGCGTCACACAGAGCAGAGCACAGCAGGGACAGGAGAGAGCATCAGACAGAGCAGAGCACAGCAGGGAGAGGAGAGAGCGTCACACAGAGCAGAGCACAGCAGGGAGAGGAGAGAGCATCACACAGGGCACAGCACAGCAGGGACAGGAGAGAGCGTCACACAGAGCACAGCACAGCAGGGGCAGGAGAGAGCGTCACACAGAGCAGAGCACAGCAGGGACAGGAGAGAGCGTCACACAGGGCAGAGCACAGCAAGGAGAGAGCGTCACACAGAGCAGAGCACAGCAGGGACAGGAGAGAGCGTCACACAGCAGAGCACAGCAGGGAGAGGAGAGAGCATCACACAGAGCAGAGCACAGCAGGGAGAGAGCGTCACACAGAGCAGAGCACAGCAGGGAGAGAGCGTCACACAGAGCACAGCAGGGACAGGAGAGAGCGTCACACAGAGCAGAGCACAGCAGGGACAGGAGAGAGCGTCACACAGAGCAGAGCACAGCAGGGACAGGAGAGAGCGTCACACAGAGCAGAGCACAGCAAGGAGAGAGCGTCACACAGAGCAGAGCACAGCAGGGAGAGGAGAGAGCGTCACACAGAGCACAGCACAGCAGGGAGAGAGCGTCACACAGAGCAGAGCACAGCAGGGAGAGAGCGTCACACAGAGCACAGCACAGCAGGGACAGGAGAGAGCGTCACACAGAGCAGAGCACAGCAGGGACAGGAGAGAGCGTCACACAGAGCAGAGCACAGCAGGGACAGGAGAGAGCGTCACACAGAGCACAGCACAGCAGGGACAGGAGAGAGCGTCACACAGAGCACTGAAATCTACAGGCTGCCCAAGTACAGGCTGACACCGGATCAGTACATGTGGAGACCGGATCAGTACATGTGGACACCGGATCAGTACATGTGGACACCAGAGCAGTACAGGCTGACACCGGATCAGTACATGTGGACACCGGATCAGTACATGTGGACACCGGATCAGTACATGTGGACACCAGAGCAGTACAGACTGACACCGGATCAGTACATGTGGACACCGGAGCAGTACAGGCTGACACCGGATCAGTACATGTGGACACCGGAGCAGTACATGTGGACACCGGATCAGTACAGGCTGACACCGGAGCAGTACAGGCTGACACCGGAGCAGTACAGGCTGACACCGGAGCAGTACAGGCTGACACCGGAGCAGTACAGGCTGACACCGGAGCAGTACAGGCTGACACCGGAGCAGTACAGGCTGACACCGGAGCAGTACAGGCTGACACCGGATCAGTACATGTGGACACCGGATCAGTACATGTGGACACCGGAGCAGTACATGTGGACACCGGAGCAGTACATGTGGACACCGGAGCAGTACATGTGGACACCGGAGCAGTACAGGCTGACACCGGAGCAGTACAGGCGGACACCGGAGCAGTACATGTGGTCACCGGATCAGTACAGGCCGACATCGAATCGGTACATGAGGACACCGGAGCAGTACAGGCTGACACCGGAGCAGTACAGGCTGACACCGGATGAGTACATGTGGACACCGGATGAGTACATGTGGACACCGGATGAGTACATGTGGACACCGGATGAGTACATGTGGACACCGGATGAGTACATGTGGACACCGGATGAGTACATGTGGACACCGGATGAGTACATGTGGACACCGGATCAGTACATGTGGACACCGGATGAGTACATGTGGACACCGGATGAGTACATGTGGACACCGGATGAGTACATGTGGACACCGGATGAGTACATGTGGACACCGGATGAGTACATGTGGACACCGGATGAGTACATGTGGACACCGGATGAGTACATGTGGACACCGGATGAGTACATGTGGACACCGGATGAGTACATGTGGACACCGGATGAGTACATGTGGACACCGGATGAGTACATGTGGACACCGGATGAGTACATGTGGACACCGGATGAGTACATGTGGACACCGGATGAGTACATGTGGACACCGGATGAGTACATGTGGACACCGGATGAGTACATGTGGACACCGGATGAGTACATGTGGACACCGGATGAGTACATGTGGACACCGGATGAGTACATGTGGACACCGGATGAGTACATGTGGACACCGGATGAGTACATGTGGACACCGGATGAGTACATGTGGACACCGGATGAGTACATGTGGACACCGGATGAGTACATGTGGACACCGGATGAGTACATGTGGACACCGGATGAGTACATGTGGACACCGGATGAGTACATGTGGACACCGGATGAGTACATGTGGACACCGGATGAGTACATGTGGACACCGGATGAGTACATGTGGACACCGGATGAGTACATGTGGACACCGGATGAGTACATGTGGACACCGGATGAGTACATGTGGACACCGGAGCAGTACAGGCGGACACCGGAGCAGTACAGGCGGACACCGGAGCAGTACAGGCGGACACCGGATCAGTACAGGCGGACACCGGATCAGTACATGTGGACACCGGATCAGTACAGGCCGACAACGGAGCAGTACAGGATGACAACAGAGCAGTACGGGCTTGCACTGGAGCACTTTAGGCTGACACCGGAGCACTTCAGGCTGACACCAGAGGCTGCAGTACAGGGTGACACCGGAGCACTTTAGGCTGACACCGGAGCACTTCAGGCTGACACCGGACTAGGACAGGCTGACACCAGAGGCTGCAGTACAGGGTGACATTAGGGCACTGATGTATCCAACATTTTTCCCCCGAAAAGAGCCGCTATCTGCCATATTGTCACATGACTTGTCAGTCCAGCGCCTTCCTCTCCTGGAGCTGCTGATGACTTCATCCGTCTGCTCCCTCCCCGCTCCTTGCCCTCCACTGGGGATAATACTACAGAGTGGGGAGGATACGAGGGGCACAGACCCCCTGCCCGCCGTGCGGAGGGGACATGAGGGGATAAAACACAGAGTTCTGGACAAAAAGTAAAATCTACATCGGGATGAAGATCTGCCCTGACATAACCTCAGTAATCCCTCAAAAACCTTCACCCCGGAGACCTTCTATGAAGAGGAGCCTCACAATCTGCTGCACCAACAGACCCTCCGCTCCAAAGAGGGGACATAATCTGCCCTACCTGCACCCCCCGGCAATGGAGAGACCCATCAGGAGCCACATAATCTGCCCTACCTGCACCCCCCGGCAATGGAGAGGTCCCATCAGGAGCCACATAATCTGCCCTACCTGCACCCCCCGGCAATGGAGAGGTCCCATCAGGAGCCACATAATCTGCCCTACCTGCACCCCCCGGCAATGGAGAGGTCCCATCAGGAGCCGCATAATCTGCCCTACCTGCACCCCCCGGCAATGGAGAGGCCCATCAGGAGCCGCATAATCTGCCCTACCTGCACCCCTCGGCAATGGAGAGGTCCCATCAGGAGCCGCATAATCTGCCCTACCTGCACCCCCCGGCAATGGAGAGGTCCCATCAGGGGCCACATAATCTGCCCTACCTGCACCCCCCGGCAATGGAGAGGTCCCACCAGGGGCCACATAATCTGCCCTACCTGCACCCCCCGGCAATGCAGAGACCCATCAGGAGCCACATAATCTGCCCTACCTGCACCCCCCGGCAATGATGAGGTCCCATCAGGAGCCACATAATCTGCCCTACCTGCACCCCTCGGTAATGGAAAGGTCCCATCAGGAGCCGCATAATCTGCCCTATCTGCACCCCTCGGAAATGGAGAGGTCCCATCAGGAGCCACATAATCTGCCCTACCTGCACCCCCCGGGAATGGAGAGGTCCCATCAGGAGCCGCATAATCTGCCCTATCTGCACCCCTCGGTAATGGAGAGGTCCCATCAGGAGCCACATGATCTGCCCTACCTGTACCCCCCAGCTATGGAGAGTTCCCATCAGGGGCCACATAATCCACCCTACCTGCACCCCCCGGAAATGGAGAGGTCCCATCAGGAGCCACATAATCTGCCCTACCTGCACCCCCCGGCAATGGAGAGGTCCCATCAGGAGCCACATAATCTGCCCTACCTGCACCCCCCGGCAATGGAGAGGTCCCATCAGGAGCCACATAATCTGCCCTACCTGCACCCCCCGGCAATGGAGAGGTCCCATCAGGGGCCACATAATCTGCCCTACCTGCACCCCCGGCAATGGAGAGGTCCCATCAGGAGCCACATAATCTGCCCTACCTGCACCCCCGGCAATGGAGAGGTCCCATCAGGAGCCACATAATCTGCCCTACCTGCACCCCCGGCAATGGAGAGGTCCCATCAGGAGCCACATAATCTGCCCTACCTGCACCCCCGGCAATGGAGAGGTCCCATCAGGAGCCACATAATCTGCCCTACCTGTACCCCTGGCTATGGAGAGGTCCCATCAGGGGCCACATAATCTGCCCTACCTGCACCCCCCGGCAATGCAGAGACCCATCAGGAGCCACATAATCTGCCCTACATGCACCCCCCGGCAATGGAGAGGTCCCACCAGGAGCCACATAATCCGCCCTACCTGCACCCCCCGGCAATGGAGAGGTCCCATCAGGAGCCGCATAATCTGCCCTACCTGCACCCCCCGGCAATGCAGAGACCCATCAGGAGCCACATAATCTGCCCTACATGCACCCCCCGGCAATGGAGAGGTCCCACCAGGAGCCACATAATCCGCCCTACCTGCACCCCCCGGCAATGGAGAGGTCCCATCAGGGGCCACATAATCCGCCCTACCTGCACCCCCCGGCAATGGAGAGGTCCCATCAGGGGCCACATAATCTGCCCTACCTGCACCCCCAGCAATGGAGAGGTCCCATCAGGGGCCACATAATCTGCCCTACCTGTACCCCCAGCAATGGAGAGCTCCCATCAGGGGCCAGACAACCAGCTCCACCTGTGGACCCCTTGGCTGTACAGAGGCACCAGCAGGCGAAGCACAACCTGCTCCACTTGTAGACCCTCTGTTCTACAAAGAGATGCCATTAGGAGGCACACAACCGGCTCCACGTGCGACCCCCTTGGATCTGGAGTGAGGAGGTCTTGCTGTCATACCTTGCACACTTGGAACTGTTCGGAAGTTATGCTCTCCTGTATTTCCGCTTCTCGGGGTGACACCACAGCCCCGGGCTGGCCAGACGGATATACGACATAGCCACCACCTGTCCCACCAGTGACTCCTGCCCCAGCTGGTGTTGAAGCAGTTAAGCCGTCCAAAACTTTCCGGATAGTCTTCATCCTTGGACACCTCTATGAGGTCAGGGGAGCGCAGGGAGCCCCAATGTTCATCCCCCAAATAAATGGAGTCACTTTCAGATGATGTAGGAAGGCACCACTTATACACGACTATGGGGGATCATAGTGGATATTGTGGGAATACTCTGTCCAGGATAATCCTTATCCGAATGATAAATCCTCCGGAGCAAAGTCCAATCCAAGAGGGAAGGTTCTTAGAAAGTGATGCCAGGATCTTCTCTATCGGGGGTCCCTAATAAAGTCCATAGAGTGATCCTAAAAACAGCTAAATCATGGACTGATATCCCCCCCGACCAGCAGCTGCAACACATGTCCTGCAGCAGCCTGATCCTCCCTACTGTCTGACCCGTCAGTCCCTACACCCCACACAGGTCCTGCATCAACCAACACAAAATCTAGGACTATAGGAGGAACCCCGCACCCAACCGAGAATCTAATGTTCTCCTCAGACCTTCTACCTCCTCCGATGCCTCTGGGCTACGGCTTCCCGTCAGGATCCTACACGGCAAACACGTGACCTGAACACAGACCAGACCACGGTCTCCTCCACCAGCATCTGGCATCAATCACTGACAGGACCGGATCCACCAACCTCCGCTACAGACAACCAGATCCCTAAACCTCCGCTACAGACAACCAGATCCCTAAACCTCCGCTACAGACAACCAGATCCCTAAACCTCCGCTACAGACAACCAGATCCCTAAACCTCCGCTACAGACAACCAGATCCCTAAACCTCCGCTACAGACAACCAGATCCCTAAACCTCCGCTACAGACAACCAGATCCCTAAACCTCCGCTACAGACAACCAGATCCCTAAACCTCCGCTACAGACAACCAGATCCCTAAACCTCCGCTACAGACAACCAGATCCCTAAACCTCCGCTACAGACAACCAGATCCCTAAACCTCCGCTACAGACAACCAGATCCCTAAACCTCCGCTACAGACAACCAGATCCCTAAACCTCCGCTACAGACAACCGGATCACCTGCAATTATCTACAGACAACCGGATCCCCCCGAAATTATCTACAGACAACCGGATCCCCTGCCATTATCTACAGACAACCGGATCCACCAACCTCCGCTACAGACAACCGGATCACCTGCAATTATCTACAGACAACCAGATCCCCCGAAATTACCTACAGACAACCAGATCCCCTACAATTACCTACAGACAACCAGATCCCCTACAATTATCTACAACCAGATCCCCTGCAATTATCTACAGACAACCAGATCCCCCGAAATTACCTACAGACAACCAGATCCCCCAGAAATTATCTACAGACAACCAGATCCCCCAGAAATTATCTACAGACAACCAGATCCCCCGAAATTATCTACAAACAACCAGATCCCCCGAAATTATCTACAGACAACCAGATCCCCCGAAATTATCTACAGACAACCAGATCCCCCCAAATCATCTACAGACAACCAGATCCCCCCAAATCATCTACAGACAACCAGATCCACCGAAATTATCTACAGACAACCGGATCCCCTACAATTAACAACCAGATCCCCTGCAATTATCTACAGACAACCAGATCCCCTGCAATTATCTACAGACAACCAGATCCCCTGCAATTATCTACAGACAACCAGATCCCCTGCAATTATCTACAGACAACCAGATCCCCTGCAATTATGTACAGACAACCGGGTCCCCTGCAATTCTGTACAACCAGATTCACAGACCTGAATTTTTAATAGTTTCTATGACCAGCACTAGATCCCTGTGTATTGTGTATAATTTCTATGACCAGCACTAGATCCCTGTGTATTGTGTATAATTTCTATGACCAGCACTAGATCCCTGTGTATTGTGTATAATTTCTATGACCAGCACTAGATCCCTGTGTATTGTGTATAATTTCTATGACCAGCACTAGATCCCTGTGTATTGTGTATAATTTCTATGACCAGCACTAGATCCCTGTGTATTGTGTATAATTTCCTCAGTCTCTGTATAGTTTATAGACAGATCTCCCGCTATACAACCAGATCCCTCAATGTCCTGTGCAGTAACTTTACAGCTGACTCAGGGTGAAGACTCTCTGCTCTACAATCTATGATCTCCTCTACAATCTGGATCTTTCTAGATTGCTCCAACTTCTCTGCAGCGGATCCCCGTGTCCTGAACAATAGAAATGATCCCTCACTAGTGACTGGATCTCTCCTAGATCTCTCTATGTTCCTCACAGAAGATCAGATCTCTCTATATTATACACATAGATCTCTATGAAATGTCCTGATCTCTCTAGATTCCTCACAGCAGACCAGATCGATTCCAGATCTCTCTAGATTCCTCACAGCAGATTAGATCTGTGGTGGCTCCCCTGATCTCTCTATGTTTCTCACAGTAGATCAGATCGATGCCCGATCTCTCCAGATTCCTGACAGCAGACCAGATCGATGCCCGATCTCTCCAGATTCCTCACAGCAGATCAGATCGATGCCCGATCTCTCTAGATTCCTCACAGCAGATCAGATCGATGGCCGATCTCTCCAGATTCCTCACAGTTGTGGGTGTGCAGGTCCTGGGCTCCGCTCCCGCCACAGGTTCCGCACCTGCCTCCCGTGTGAGGGCGCAGCCACTGCGGAGGTTTGTCCGCCCGCCTCGGCTGCAGGATGACAGGGATGAGGGATGGCGGGAGGCGGTCACCGGGCGCTCGTCCTCCGCCCGCGGCTCTTCTCTCTCCGGCTCTGCAGGTGCGGCCGCCGCTGGAGCCCGCTCGGTCGCTGTCACAGCTCTGCTGTCCGTGGTGCTGAGGAGAATGGGCGGGAACAGGGCGGTGCGCCACGGCATAAATAATTCACGAGCCGCTGACGTTAGCCCCGCCTACGACACGCCCAACACGTGGCAGCCAATCGGGTTGTGGCAGCCATTAGCAGGGACAAGGCGCCAACTCACGTTTGACCAATCAGTATCCGGACCTGTAAGATATCCACGCCCATGCTGCGTTCCGTCAGCTGCAGCAAACGTGGGCGGTGCTTTGCATGGAGAGCAACGACTCCCGCCAGACGTCCAGTGATTGGTTCACTTTGATGACAGACATCTCCAGCAGCAAATGAGAAATCAATGAATGAGTGGGTGTGGTTAGACAGTGATATATAAGAGTTATTTGTCGCGCTGTAGTTTATATCGATGTGTGAGGGGATGGTGGTGAGTAAGGAAGCAGGAGCACAGTCCTAATAGTGAGCAGCATCATAGTGTACGTTATTATAGATAAAGGGGCCATTCACCTGAGGCCGGAGCAGCGTCGTAACTTAGGGAGTAGATAGAGGAACACAATATAATGGGGCACATTTACTTACCCGGGCCTGTCCCGATCCCTGCTGTGCGGTGTCCAACGATCATGGACTCGGCCCCATTCACTAAGGTCCTGCATGTGTCGCTTCCCCGCTCAGGTCCCTGGAGTTCACCTTCTTCTTCCTGGTGCATGTAAGTGCATTGTCTGTGTATAATGCGCTGTGCGGGGAGTCACTAAGATCCTGCGCCCGATATCCTGCATGTGTCACTTCCCCGCTCAGGTCCCCGGAGTTCACCTTCTTCTTCCTGGTGCATGTAAGTGCATTGTCCGTGTATAATGCGCTGTGCGGGGAGTCACTAAGATCGTGCGCCCGATATCCTGCATGTGTCACTTCCCCGCTCAGGTCCCCGGAGTTCTCCTTCTTCTCTCTGGTGCATGTAAGTGCATTGTCCGTGTATAATGCGCTGTGCGGGGAGTCACTAAGATCCTGCGCCCGATATCCTGCATGTGTCACTTCCCCGCTCAGGTCCCCGGAGTTCACCTTCTTCCTGGTGCATGTAAGTGCATTGTCCGTGTATAATGCGCTGTGCGGGGAGTCACTAAGATCCTGCACCCGATATCCTGCATGTGTCGCTTCCCCGCTCAGGTCCCCGGAGTTCTCCTTCTTCTTCCTGGTGCATGTAAGTGCATTGTCCGTGTATAATGCGCTGTGCGGGGAGTCACTAAGATCCTGCGTCCGATATCCTGCATGTGTCGCTTCCCCGCTCAGGTCCCTGGAGTTCACCTTCTTCTTCCTGGTGCATGTAAGTGCATTGTCCGTGTATAATGCGCTGTGCGGGGAGTCACTAAGATCCTCCTGCGCCTGATATCCTGTATGTGTCGCTTCCCCGCTCAGGTCCCAGGAGTTCACCTTCTTCTTCCTGGTGCATGTAAGTGCATTGTCCGTGTATAATGTGCTGTGCGGGGAGTCACTAAGATCCTGCGCCTGATATCCTGCATGTGTCCCTTCCCCACTCAGGTCCCCGGAGTTCACCTTCTTCTTCCTGCTGCATGTAAGTGCATTGTCCGTGTATAATGTGCTGTGCGGGGAGTCACTAAGATCCTGCGCCTCAAACTATCCTGCATGTGTTGCTTCCCCGCTCAGGTCCCCGGAGTTCACCTTCTTCTTCCTGGTGCATGTAAGTGCATTGTCCGTGTATAATGCGCTGTGCGGGGAGTCACTAAGATCCTGTGCCCGATATCCTGCATGTGTCGCTTCCCTGCTCAGGTCCCTGGAGTTCACCTTCTTCTTCCTGGTGCATGTAAGTGCATTGTCCGTGTATAATGCGCTGTGCGGGGAGTCACTAAGATCCTGCACCCGATATCCTGCATGTGTCGCTTCCCCGCTCAGGTCCCCGGAGTTCACCTTCTTCTTCCTGGTGCATGTAAGTGCATTGTCTTGTAACACCTGCGCCGATGCGCTTGCACCACGATCCTCTTCTAAATGCCTGTCCCAGCGGCGCAATCCCCGAAATGTTGGAAACCCTGACGGAAATGCGGCTGCGGGACCCTTAGTAAATATGACCCAATGGGGGTCATTTACTAAGGGCCCGAATCGCGTTTTCCCGACGTGTTACCCGAATATTTCCGATTTGCGCCGATTGTACCTGAATTGCCCCGGGATTGTGTCGCACGCGATCGGATTGTGGCGCATCGGCGCCGGCATGCGCGCGACGGAAATCGAGGGGCGTGGCCGAACGAAAACCCGACGTATTCGGAAAAAACGCCGCATTTAAAAACCGAAAAGTGTCGCTTGGGGAGTGCTTACCTTCACCTGGTCCGAGGTGGTGCATTCCGGCGCGTTGAGATGATTTTCAGCGCAGCAGCGCCACCTGGTGGACGGCGGAGGAACTTCCTTCTTAAATCCCGGCCGGACCCGAATCCAGAGCAGAGAACGCGCCGCTGGATCGCGAATGGGCCGGGTAAGTAAATCTGCCCCAATGTGTCCATAAGGAGCCGGTCACCCCACAGAGGGCGGAGCATCGTCGTATCGGTCAGGAGCGTCATGCACCCACCTTGGGCCCTGGACTGGATGAACATTCTGGGGGCCAGATCAAAATTTTTTTAAAATGGTCTGACATTCACTGCCCAGGATGACTTCATAGATAACAAAGGGAAGAGATACAGTTCTGCTCTGGAGTTTGAGGACCTTTCAGAGGTCCTGGAGGTGCTTTGTACATTTGTGTCAGGAATCAGGTCAGTATCTTTGGTTTAGTTCCTCAGGCGGCTGCCATGTCGCCCATATGCTGGTATGTGTGAGGTGTTCACCATTACACATAAAGACGGACAATACTGAGAGCTAAATATCAGGAGAGTATCTGGAGGAAGATGACGCGTGTCTCTCGGCTGCCTCTCTGAGAGCCGGGGCCTAATTTACATGGGTCCGTGGATCATGGATTAAAGGGGTTTTCCAGGCCAAATGCAATGACTGACAAACGATAGCGTCCAAATCGCGAATTTGCCAAAAAAATGTAATAAAGAGTGACCAAATTGTCGTACAGTCCCCAAATGGTGGCTACAAAAACATCAGCTCCTCCTGTAACAAACCATACGAAGTGTGAGAATGGAACAGCAGCAGACAGCGCCGTTATCTTTGCAGTGGCTGAATGGAGGCGCTGCAGCCTCGCTCCTCTTCACATGACCTGCAGTAACCTGATCGGACCCCTGAGAATAGTCGTGTGCGTGTGTGCTGCCTGTAGTACGCAGTCACGTAGAGGAGGTATATATCCACACAGTGGGGGTGACGGATCAATATGTCGTTCTTTAGAGTAGCACCAGACCGTCTCCTGCTGCGCCAGATTTATCACCGCGTCTGATGCCGGATCATGGAGCCGGCGCCGTACAAGATCATGGAGTCCGACTCCTTTCCATCTACCAGCGAAATTTACATCAGAAAACCTCACTTTTGGTGCAATTGCATGATTGTTGGCGCGCAGACTTTTGACTGAAGTAACGCCCCTCTCCCTAGGACACGCCTCTTTATCACGATAGTCAAAAAAAGGAAACTCCTCAATAAATGTAGCACCAGGCGTTTTGGGGTTTTTGTTTTTTTTTTTTTCTGCAAATTTTGACAGTTTTCTGTCGTAGACCATTTAACAAAAGCCGTTCCCAAATTAGAGATGACCTCTACTTACAGACAAAGCCCTCTGCCCCTTGTGACCTCTGGTAAATCCTTGTCCCCATTATGAACACTGGGACAATGAACATACTACAAATATAGCAGTTCCTACTTATATACAAATTCAACTTCAGAACAAACCTACAGAACGGATCCTGTTCGTGACCCGAGAACTTTCTCGAGTTCTGAGGATGTTGGACAGAATCCTCTCCTAGACATCGGTGCAGCCTCTGGCGACAGCTCGTCCTGGGTGTGATCCATAGGGGGCGCCGCACTTCAAGGCCATATGTACCATGGGGCATGTACTGCTGAAGCTCTGGGGGAGGGGCTTCCAGTGTAGCCCCGCCCTATTTTATCTCCTGCCTCCTCCCCTCATTTTTGGGATCCAGAATATGATCAATGATGTCTAGGATTACAAAAACCTGGCTGCTTGCACCCCAAAAGTATGGCCGCGCCTGTCCATAGCTGGTGTCTGGTTCTGCAGCGCTGTCCTGCTCCTGAGGGGGGCGCCGTCTATGGAAGAAGAGGGCAATGGCTTTCTAAGGAAGCTAAAAAACACAATTGAATCCTTTCCCCACAGCTGAAGGTTTGTTACAGTGTATGAGCCCAGGTAGAGGAGAACCCTCCCGGCTGTAGGTTGTGACAGTTTACCAGACATTTGGGCCGTGTTCACACGCAGGGTTTGATCACATGCGTTGGCTAAACGTGATGGACTGTTCCCTTGTGATCACGGTCGGAGACTCTCAAAACGTGCGAACGCGGCTTCAGGCGCATAGGATAGGTTTTCACTGTATGCAACCGCCAAGAGATTGTCTGGACTGGATACAATTGTAACAACACCCCATCTGTGAGCAGTGCACCAGCTCTGCAGGAGCACGTTTATATTCCCTGACAGCAAGCGGAGATCTTTAGAAGGGCAGAATGTGTCTGTTACCGGTTATAAATGTGACACAAATTAGGAGCAGACCCCAACCTCCCGCCCCTGTATGTGCCCAAAAGTGTCAGAATGCAGACGGCACAACGATCTATCTGCCCCAAGTCTACGAGTCTGAACACGCCTTTAACCATGTGCATGTCCCCCCCCCGCCGTGCTCCCACCCAAGAGGGTGACACTCAGAGCGAGGCCTCAGATAACACGTCCCGGGTCACACGTCGCTTACATTGTATCATCCCAGATAAGATATTCCCTACAAGACAGCGGCTCCGCAGAGAACCAGGACAAGAGATCCCGGGATTATCCTCATCATCACCGATGTCCTCACTGAGTGCTGGAAACCATCCCTAAAGCTGCCGTATCTAATCCTATCCAGTGTGATACTGCCTTCTGTGCTGTGTATCTAATCCTATCCAGTGTGATGCTGTCTGCTGAGCAGTGGATCTAATCCTCTCCTGTGTGATACTGACTGCTGAGCTGTGTATCTAATCCTATCCTGTGTGATACTGCCTGCTGAGCTGTGTATCTAATCATATCATGTGTGATACTGCCTGCTGTGCTGTGTATCTAATCCTATCCTGTGTGATACTGCCTGCTGAGCTGTGTATCTAATCCTATCCAGTGTGATACTGTGTGCTGAGCTGTGTATCTAATCCTATCCAGTGTGATACTGTGTGCTGAGCTGTGTATCTAATCCTATCCAGTGTGATACAGTCTGCTGAGCCGTGTATCTTATCCCATCCTGTGTGATACTGACTGCTGAGCTGTGTATCTAATCCTATCCAGTGTGATACTGTGTGCTGAGCTGTGTATCTAATCCTATCCAGTGTGATACAGTCTGCTGAGCCGTGTATCTAATCCTATCCAGTGTGATACTGTGTGCTGAGCTGCGTATCTAATCCTATCCTGTGTGATACTGTCTGCTGAGCTGTGTATCTAATCCTATCCTGTGTGATACTGTCTGCTGAGCTGTGTATCTAATTCTATCCAGTGTGATACTGTCTGCTGAGCTGTGTATCTAATCCTATCCAGTGTGATACTGTGTGCTGAGCTGTGTATCTAATCCTATCCAGTGTGATACTGTCTGCTGTGTATCTAATCCCATCCTGTGTGATACTGTCTGCTGAGCTGTGTATCTAATCCTATCCTGTGTGATACAGTCTGCTGAGCCGTGTATCTAATCCTATCCAGTGTGATACTGTGTGCTGAGCTGTGTATCTAATCCTATCCAGTGTGATACTGTCTGCTGTGTATCTAATCCCATCCTGTGTGATACTGTCTGCTGAGCTGTGTATCTAATCCTATCCTGTGTGATACAGTCTGCTGAGCCGTGTATCTAATCCTATCCAGTGTGATACTGTGTGCTGAGCTGTGTATCTAATCCTATCCTGTGTGATACTGTCTGCTGAGCTGTGTATCTAATCCTATCCTGTGTGATACTGTGTGCTGAGCTGTGTATCTAATCCTATCCTGTGTGATACTGTCTGCTGTGTATCTAATCCTATCCTGTGTGATACTGTCTGCTGAGCTGTGTATCTAATCCTATCCTGTGTGATACTGTGTGCTGAGCTGTGTATCTAATCCTATCCTGTGTGATACTGTGTGCTGAGCTGTGTATCTAATCCTATCCTGTGTGATACTGTCTGCTGTGTATCTAATCCTATCCTGTGTGATACTGTCTGCTGAGCTGTGTATCTAATCCTATCCTGTGTGATACTGTGTGCTGAGCTGTGTATCTAATCCTATCCTGTGTGATACTGCCTGCTGTGTATCTAATCCTGTCCTGTGTGATACTGCCTGCTGTGTATCTAATCCCGTCCTGTGTGATATTGTCTGCTGTGTATCTAATCCCATCCTGTGTGATACTGTCTGCTGAGATGTGTATCTAATCCTCTCCTGTGTGATACTGACTGCTGAGCCGTGTATCTAATCCTCTCCTGTGTGATACTGACTGCTGAGCCGTGTATCTAATCCTCTCCTGTGTGATACTGACTGCTGAGCCGTGTATCTAATCCTCTCCTGTGTGATACTGACTGCTGAGCCGTGTATCTAATCCTCTCCTGTGTGATACTGACTGCTGAGCCGTGTATCTAATCCTCTCCTGTGTGATACTGACTGCTGAGCCGTGTATCTAATCCTCTCCTGTGTGATACTGACTGCTGAGCCGTGTATCTAATCCTCTCCTGTGTGATACTGACTGCTGAGCCGTGTATCTAATCCTCTCCTGTGTGATACTGACTGCTGAGCCGTGTATCTAATCCTCTCCTGTGTGATACTGACTGCTGAGCCGTGTATCTAATCCTCTCCTGTGTGATACTGACTGCTGAGCCGTGTATCTAATCCTCTCCTGTGTGATACTGACTGCTGAGCCGTGTATCTAATCCTCTCCTGTGTGATACTGACTGCTGAGCCGTGTATCTAATCCTCTCCTGTGTGATACTGACTGCTGAGCCGTGTATCTAATCCTCTCCTGTGTGATACTGACTGCTGAGCCGTGTATCTAATCCTCTCCTGTGTGATACTGACTGCTGAGCCGTGTATCTAATCCTCTCCTGTGTGATACTGACTGCTGAGCCGTGTATCTAATCCTCTCCTGTGTGATACTGACTGCTGAGCCGTGTATCTAATCCTCTCCTGTGTGATAGTTCTGCTGAATCGCTGTATCTAATCCTCTCCTGTGTGATAGTTCTGCTGAATCGCTGTATCTAAGCTCGTGCTTGCGGTCGCAGGTGGCGTTGTGTTCGGCTGCTGACGCTGCAGGACGGGCGCATGAATATGATTACATCCGAGGATCTTGCGCTCGGCGCGCTCTATTAACCCTCTAGAGACCTGGCGCAGTGTGACGCAGCCGGTGCAATGCTCCCGTGCGATGGATCCGCCGCTGGATCCTATTCAGAATTTCTGGTGTTCTGTAACAAACCTTCAGCTGTGTTAGGACTAGTAATGGCAGATGAAACGACCCCCTGCTCCTGTGCTTTACCGGCAGGTGCCACAAATTAACCCCTAGAAGCCCCTTATCCGTGGCCCCTACTTCTGCTGTCTTTTAACCCTTTGGGCACGGGCACTCACCTGCTGACCCCTGCCCCTTCCACGCTGTATATTATGGATGTGATAACCACTACTCCCCACATCCAGCCGCTCCAGGCCTCCTCTTAATTACAGCCAATCAATAGCCGGATCGTTTATCTTCTGTGTCCCAGCGTCCGTCCTTCCACCTCTGCCAGGGGGAGAATATTCTGCTGACGCCCATGAACCTGGCCCCGCTCATACAGTGTGACAGATTCACGACACGGGATAAAGGGAACCTGTCAGCGACGCAACTAGGAATTTTGAGGGTCTTACCTGGAAATTTATGTGCTCGTATGTTAGCGATTGGAGTAGTAGTTTAAGACTGTGATAGGCCCTGAGCTGTAAGGAGAGGGTGGGGTCATACCACAGTATTCTCACATAGATACAGCATCATAACCAAGCTTACTAGATAGATGCGCTACCGGAACCAAGCCTGGTGCGCGGATGCGTTACCGGAACCAAGCCTGGTGCGCGGATGCGTTACCGGAACCAAGCCTGGTGCGCGGATGCGTTACCGGAACCAAGCCTGGTGCGCGGATGCACAACCGGAACCAAGCCTGGTGCGCGGATGCACAACCGGAACCAAGCCTGGTGCGCGGATGCACAACCGGAACCAAGCCTGGTGCGCGGATGCACAACCGGAACCAAGCCTGGTGCGCGGATGCACAACCGGAACCAAGCCTGGTGCGCGGATGCACAACCGGAACCAAGCCTGGTGCGCGGATGCACAACCGGAACCAAGCCTGGTGCGCGGATGCACAACCGGAACCAAGCCTGGTGCGCGGATGCACAACCGGAACCAAGCCTGGTGCGCGGATGCACAACCGGAACCAAGCCTGGTGCGCGGATGCACAACCGGAACCAAGCCTGGTGCGCGGATGCACAACCGGAACCAAGCCTGGTGCGCGGATGCACAACCGGAACCAAGATTACTACAAAGATACAGAAAAAAATTAGAGGAGCATGATCAAGCTTTCTACTTCGCACAACACAGCTTACTACATGGTCACCAGAACCAAGCAGAGTAAGACGACAGCCTTCTACTGCAGCCTATTTATCACAGTGTCTGATGCTGGATGATAAATGTGACGTTGTATAAGATAAGAGGGTCTCCGCACAAAGAAAATGCTGAAGAACTGGGAGCTCTTGGGGAATTCAGCACTTGCTATGAATTTGCTGACAGATGAAAGATACTCCTCCAATCATAGATGTCATGTTCCACTTACTCACCATGTCAGCTTCTTCCAGCCATGACTCGCAAATTATGCAACACAATTTTAGGTTCCTTACTTCATCATCATCATCATCTCCTGTTACTACTGTAATTCTGTTCTTTAGCTCTCATGAAAATCGTTACAATGACACCACAGTAGCCAAAAGGGTTTAGTTACAGCTCTCCTACAGGAGCCATTATATTAATCCTGTCCACCTGCTGAAGCCTATAAAGTAAATGTGCCCCCACAGTATCCAATACAGTGTCAGTTCTCCCTACTGTACCCAATAGAGTAATAACGCTCCCATGGTAGCCCTTATAGTCACATGACCCCCACAGTAGCCAAACTGGTTAGGATTACAGCTCTACTATAATAGCCAAAATTTTAAGTTTCCACCTGCTCAAGCCTATTAAGTAAATGTGCCCTCTCAGTATCCAGTATATTCATAATGGCCCCACAGGAACCAATACAGTAGCCCATGTAGTACCGGCGCCCCCTGCAGTAGCCCATGTAGTACCGGCGCCCCCTGCAGTAGCCCATGTAGTACCGGCGCCCTCTGCAGTAGCCCATGTAGTAACGGCGCCCCCCCGCAGTAGCCCATGTAGTAACGGCGCCCCCCCCCCGCAGTAGCCCATGTAGTAACGGCGCCCCCCCCGCAGTAGCCCATGTAGTAACGGCGCCCCCCCCCCCCCCGCAGTAGCCCACGTAGTAACGGCGCCCCCCCGCAGTAGCCCACGTAGTAACGGCGCCCCCCCGCAGTAGCCCACGTAGTAACGGCGCCCCCCCCCCCCCGCAGTAGCCCACGTAGTTACGGCGCCCCCCGCAGTAGCCCACGTAGTTACGGCGCTCCCCGCAGTAGCCCACGTAGTAACGGCGCCCCCCGCAGTAGCCCACGTAGTAACGGCGCCCCCCGCAGTAGCCCGCGTAGTAACGGCGCCCCCCGCAGTAGCCCGCGTAGTAACGGCGCCCCCCGCAGTAGCCCGCGTAGTAACGGCGCCCCCCGCAGTAGCCCGCGTAGTAACGGCGCCCCCCGCAGTAGCCCGCGTAGTAACGGCGCCCCCCGCAGTAGCCCGCGTAGTAACGGCGCCCCCCGCAGTAGCCCGCGTAGTAACGGCGCCCCCCGCAGTAGCCCGCGTAGTAACGGCGCCCCCCGCAGTAGCCCGCGTAGTAACGGCGCCCCCCGCAGTAGCCCGCGTAGTAACGGCGCCACCACGTTCTGTTCCATCTTTGCTTTACTAGATTTGAGCCAGCCGAACGCCCTCACAGTTGGTGTAATTTTAAGCAGGGGTTGGGCATTAGGGGATTCACTTGAATATCCCCGTATCAGATATTAAACATCTTAGAGAATAACGTATTAGGGAAAGGTTTGGTGTATTACATGTGAATGATTCCTATAGATGCTGCCAGTTGTGTCGCCCTCTTAGCGGATCACTTGGGTCTTAGGTGTTTTGTTTATTTAAATTTTGCACAAAAGCTTTTCTCCCAAATCTATAAAGTTATCAGGACGGTAGAAGCCCAAGGAGAGGGGCATCCTCGCCTGCTGATGGGCTATGGAGGTGCAATTAGTAGTCACCAGGGGGTAACGTTATAGGAATGTTGCATCTTCCTCATTGAATAGGAAACTCTGGATTTCCTTCCGGAACATCTTCATACAATGCCCGGCTTCATCCTCTGCTGCAATAACTGGAAGGTGGGGGACAGTTTGGAGCCCAATTGCTTCCCAGTTCCCTGAATCGGCTGTAAGTTAAACATTCAGTTCAGGAAAACTGGGGAGATCCCTGCACCAATATCTTCAAGACACCAGTACAATTGTCCAAGGGGGGCACTGGGACTATTTACCAGGCCCATGACAGGAGTCACAGTATTCCCTCCCAATGCAGAGTCTGGTAACCCTGCAGACTGCCGCCAGTGCAGTAATCAGACCTTTGTGTATGTTAGTAGCAGCAGGACTGTGATATACAGATTATATTCCAACAGCCCCTTCTTTCTGTGATTAGTTAATGCTTCTGGGTCAGCACCACAAAAGTTACTGAGAAATCGTCCTCACACTGCTGTGCTCTGTGCACTTGGAAGTTACAATGCTGCATATGGAAAGATAAGGGTATAGATCAGGATCTGAATGAATCAGCGGGCTCTGGATGTACAGCATGATGGGTCCTGTGTGAATCGATGGAAGATGAATCCATAATGTAAATGTATACGGTGCTGCAGAGACGATGTGTGGAGAGGCGGCTTCTCTTCTTGTATTTTACATGACTGTGATCCAAACCTTCTTCCTCATGTTGTGCATGTGCCGAGCGCCAGCGCCCCGAGCACCCAATGCTCAACAATAGTGACAGCCATGAACCCTGCCGGATGTGACCGCAACGTTCTACGGATTATTTGGCCTAGAAACGTTATTCATGTACCAAAAATGTATCGATGTCATTATTGTATATTAGTGGAAGTGACTGCAAGCATGAGGCCGGGTGCTAAGACGCCACGTAACAACAACGGGCACGGGGCCGGGAGCTAAGACGCCACGTAACAACAACGGGCACGGGGCCGGGAGCTAAGACGCCACGTAACAACAACGGGCACGGGGCCGGGAGCTAAGACGCCACGTAACAACAACGGGCACGGGGCCGGGCGCTAAGACGCCACGTAACAACAACGGGCACGAGGCCGGGTGCTAAGACGCCACGTAACAACAACGGGCACGGGGCCGGGAGCTAAGATGCCACGTAACAACAACGGGCACGGGGCCGGGAGCTAAGACGACACGTAACAACAACGGGCACGGGGCCGGGAGCTAAGACGACACGTAACAACAACGGGCACGGGGCCGGGAGCTAAGACGACACGTAACAACAACGGGCACGGGGCCGGGCGCTAAGACGACACGTAACAACAACGGGCACGGGGCCGGGAGCTAAGATGCCACGTAGCGACAACGTGCACGGGGCCGGGAGCTAAGATGCCACGTAACAACAACGGGCACGGGGCCGGGAGCTAAGATGCCACGTAGCGACAACGTGCACGGGGCCGGGAGCTAAGATGCCACGTAACAACAACTGGCACGGGAGCTAAGACTCATGAAGCAACAACGGGCACAGGGCCGGGAGCTAAGATGCCACGTAGCGCCAACGGGGCCGGGCGCTAAGACTCATGAAGCAACAACTAGCACGGGGCCGGGAGCTAAGACGCACGTAGCAACAACGGGCACATGGCCGTGCGCGAAGACGCCACATAGTAACAACGGGCACAAGGCTGGGCGCCAAGACGCCACGTAGCAACAACGGGAACAAGGCTGGGCGCCAAGACGCCACGTAGCAACAACGGGAACAAGGCTGGGTGCCAAGACGCCACGTAGCAACAACGAGCACAAGGCTGGGTGCCAAGACGCCACGTAGCAACAACGGGCACGGGGCCGGGCGCTAAGACGCATGTAGCAACAACGGGCACGGGGCCGGGCACTAAGACGCACTTTAGCACCACCGGGCACGAGTCCGGCAACGACTAGGAGTATTTCACATGCGTTTTGTTTGTGTATTTCATAAACAGAACCTTGTAATCCTCTATAATTCTATGCATCACGCTCTATCACATGTATCACCGTTATTATTAATGCCATTATAGCATCATGAATCACAATGACTACTTGGTGTGGACCTGCCTCCTGCTGGAGATGTAAAGCTTATAGAGACGCGGCAGGGGACTGCCTGGTATTTATGGGCTGCACAGAACCTCCTGTGCTCTGTAATAAAGGTCCTCTATATCATATACAGACACAGTACACAGTGCGGGAAGGAATCTCCCCGTATTCACCAGCAGATGGAAAGTACTGGCCTCCGAGCACACTGCTTCCCCATGAGGAGCTGACTCACTTTCCATGATGCCTGCAGGCGTAGGGAGCGGAGACAGACAGCGGATAACACATCTATAGTGCACTCTGGATAATGAGACCGTCCCAGGGATTCTCTGTGACTACACATGTCCCTGCGATTATCTGCAATATGAGGGCCGTGAGATAGATCCGCCGCTATACCCGGGCCCATGGGGGACATGGGGGCCCCCGTTACATTTCACCTTCTATCATCCTGTTTATTTGTAGCATTTTTGGTACATCCTAGATCTCCAGTAATGAAATCTTCCAGCTTATTCTTTATTCATTGCAAAGTGAAATGTGCTGAGAGCAAGAAAATCACAATGAATATCCCCTGGATGTCGGGATTTGGAATGATCCTGAAAATCAATGTGTCTGGAGCCGGTGCTGACAGTCACAGATGATCCCGGATGAGCTGCACTAGCTGGGCACCGTAGACACCACCTCCTGCTACCTCTAGGGGGGAGCAATGACAAAATGGTCTGTGGTCACCACCTACAGAACCTCCTTTGCAGCGATTGTCCTGCTTGATATCTGTTTTCTGTTCCATCTGCAGAACATACAGAGAAATGTATTCACAATCGGTGATGATTCTATAACAACTTATAAAAGTTTTATCGTATAAGGGGACAGGTGATTGAGTTGGAGTTACATTGTGTAGGTGTGCATTGTGTCCTATCAGTGGCTCCTCTTCTTCTAGTCCTGGATTCCTGGTCATTTTTTGTGTTTGTTCTGTAACCTAAGTGTATGGGGGTGCAGTACCTATAACTGCCTAAAAGGTGGCGCTGTTTAGGAATAAAAAATGTTTACCGGCTGTGTCGTCCTAGACATCCCCTTTAAGAGAGGTGATAAGAGCAATGTGTAGTAATGCTGTCTGCGTGACACTGTGTCTGAGGGGAGTGTGAATGATTGTCATCTGGAGTCTACTAATCTGTTACTATCTCCCTGTAATTACCCCACACAGATCCTGCGTGACTCACTGAACGCATCTGTGACTCGCCCCCAGCCTAACGGAGCGAAACAAAGTGCGAAACTTAGGAGGACTTCAAGATGGTCAGACCCCGGCGGGCTGACACACAGAGAACCCATCCTAAGAATAGGGGGTAGGTAACACCTACAGTGCTTAATAATATAAATGTATATAATACCGCCATGCAGTGCTCAAATAATACCACCATACAGAGCTCAGATAATACCACCATACAGAGCTCAGATAATACCACCATACAGAGCTCAGATAATACCACCATACAGGGCTCAGATAATACCACCATACAGCGCTCAGATAATACCACCATACAGGGCTCAGATAATACCACCATACAGTGCTCAGATAATACCACCATACAGAGCTCAGATAATACCACCATACAGCGCTCAGATAATATCACCATACAGCGCTCAGATAATATCACCATACAGTGCTCAGATAATACCAGCATACAGCGCTCAGATAATACCAGCATACAGCGCTCAGATAATACCAGCATACAGCGCTCAGATAATACCACCATACAGCGCTCAGATAATACCACCATACAGCGCTCAGATAATATCACCATACAGCGCTCAGATAATACCGCCATACAGAGCTCAGATAATACCGCCATACAGCGCTCAGATAATACCACCATACAGTGCTCAGATAATACCACCATACAGTGCTCAGATAATACCACCATACAGCGCTCAGATAATACCACCATACAGCGCTCAGATAATACCACCATACAGGGCTCAGATAATACCACCATACAGTGCTTAGATAATACCACCATACAGAGCTCAGATAATACCACCATACAGCGCTCAGATAATACCACCATACAGAGCTCAGATAATATCAATATACAGTACTGGCCAAAAGTTGTGAGAATGATACAAATGTTAATCTTTACAAAGTCTCCGGCATCAGGTGTTATAATGGTAATTTGCATATTCTCCAGAATGTTATAAAGAGCGATCAGCTTAACAGCAATTAATTGCAAAGTCAGTATTTGCCTAGAAAATGAACTTTTTCCCCCAAAACAAAGCAGCCAGAAAGATGTCACCTCTGTCACCGATCTATCGCATCATCAAGGAATTCAAGTAGAGAGGCTCCAGGGCCCAAGAAGGAACAGCAAGCGCCAGGAGCGTCTCTTACAAGTGTCTCAGCTTGGGGATGGGGCTCCCAGCATCGCAGAGCTCAGGAATGGCAGCAGCAGGTGTGAGGCATCTGCACGCACTGTGACACTGCGGAGACTCCTGGAGCAAGGCCTGGTGTCCAGGAGGGCAGCACAGAAGCCGCTTCTCTCCAGAAACCATCAGGGACAGACGGATATTCTGCAGGAGGTGCAGGGAGTGGACGCTGAGGACTGGGGAACAGACGGATATTCTGCAGGAGGTGCAGGGAGTGGACGCTGAGGACTGGGGGACAGACGGATATTCTGCAGGAGGTGCAGGGAGTGGACGCTGAGGACTGGGGGACAGACGGATATTCTGCAGGAGGTGCAGGGAGTGGACGCTGAGGACTGGGGGACAGACGGATATTCTGCAGGAGGTGCAGGGAGTGGACGCTGAGGACTGGGGAAAGACGGATATTCTGCAGGAGGTGCAGGGAGTGGACGCTGAGGACTGGGGGACAGACGGATATTCTGCAGGAGGTGCAGGGAGTGGACGCTGAGGACTGGGGGACAGACGGATATTTTGCAGGAGGTGCAGGGAGTGGACGCTGAGGACTGGGGGACAGACGGATATTCTGCAGGAGGTGCAGGGAGTGGACGCTGAGGACTGGGGGATAGACGGATATTCTGCAGGAGGTGCAGGGAGTGGACGCTGAGGACTGGGGGACAGACGGATATTCTGCAGGAGGTGCAGGGAGTGGACGCTGAGGACTGGGGGACTGACGGATATTCTGCAGGAGGTGCAGGGAGTGGACGCTGAGGACTGGGGGAAAGTCATTGTCTCTGATTGTTGGGAGCAGACAAGGTGAGCGATGCCCCCAGTCCTGTCTCCTGCACCTGTAAAGCTCCTGCAGCCATTCATGTGGGGGGGGGGGGGGGGTGTTGAGAACACAGAGATTCTGGGTCCATGGCCCGGGAACAGAACACAGAGATTCTGGGTCCATGGCTCCGGGGACAGAACAAAGAGATTCTGGGTCCATGGCCCGGGAACAGAACACAGAGACTCTGGGTCCATGGCTCCGGGGACAGAACACAGAGACTCTGGGTCCATGGCTCCGGGGACAGAACACAGAGATTCTGGGTCCATGGCTCCGGGGACAGAACACAGAGATTCTGGGTCCATGGCCCGGGAACAGAACACACAGATTCTGGGTCCATGGCCTGGAGACTCCCCGTATCTTATCCCAATCATCAGGAGACGGGGGACAAACAAAACCCAACACAGTGGGGCAGATTTACTTACCCGGTCCATTCGCGATCCAGCGGCGCGTTCTCTGCACTGGATTCGGGTCCGGCCGGGATTTAATAAGGTAGTTCCTCCGCCGTCCACAAGGTGGCGGTGCTGCGCTGAAGTTCCCCGGAACGCACTGGAGTACACCGGCTCGGGCTGAGTGAAGGTAAGCGCGTCCCGAGCAACACATTTAACGTTCTTAAATGCGGCGGTTTTTCCGAATCCGTCGGGTTTTCGTTCGGCCACGCCCCCCAATTTCCGTTGCGTGCATACCAGCGCCGATGCGCCACAATCCGATCTCGTGCGCCAAAATACCGGGGCAATTCAGGTACAATTGGCGCAAATCGGAAATATTTGGGTAACACGTCGGGAAAACGCATATCGGGCCCTTAGTAAATGACCCCCAATGTGACAGAATGCAGCAGTGATAGTGCAGGAATGGACGGCGATCAGTCAGGATCTGGTGCAGGAGGTGAGTGAGAGCTGCCAGGGAGAATTGCAGAGGTCCTGAAGAAGAAGGAGAGGTCCTGCAGATACTGACTGGCTGCAGTAACTCCTCCCACCTGACAATAAAAGCTTCTTCTCCCCATAATATGATTGCACTTGTATCTCTGTATGTGATAAACATCTGACATACCAGAGGGACACATCATGTGACAGGAGGAGATTGTGTCATTCTCAGGACTTATGGCCAGGACTGTACACTGCTCAAATAATACCGTCATACAGTGCTCAAATAATACTGTCATACAGTGCTCAAATAATACTGTCATACAGTGCTCAAATAATACCGCCATACAGTGCTCAAATAATACTGTCATACAGTGCTCAAAAATTATCGCTATAGTGGCCAAATAATTGAATTCATATTAGAAGTAAAACATTACAGCTCTCAAATATCTCCAAGAAGAGTTCATACAAAACCACCATAAAGAACGTAAGGAATGTTTCCGTGTATTACTCAAATAATACCGCCAGACAGTGCCCTAATAATACCATCATACAAATAATATGGAATATTACAGAATTGCCCCTTTTGCCCCTGGTATAATCTGCCCTTGTCTGATCTCATGAATATTAATGAGGCCCCGCAGCACAGGTTGTAGTCCTGCGGTAATCCGGGGGGAGGGGGCTCCCCCAAATGACTTCCATCCTTACATTGTGTATGTGGATCCAGCATGGGAGTGAGTGGGCAGAGCGAGGAGTGAGTCAATCATGGAGAGGATGAGTCAGAGATGACAGGCGGAGAGGAATCTGTCAGCCCCCAGCAGGGATGGCGGCATTATTAACCCCCGATGTCACGTATCTCTTATGTACACAGCAGGTAATAAGCCCCGGGTGACTATAAACATCTCCAGTCACATCCAGAGCTGCAATCACAAGTCTGCGATGACATTGGAGATTATACTCCACTCACTACTAGAGCAGCATTTACAAGAAACCTATCGGCTTCTGTTACGTAATGTCCTAAGTGCCCCTCGTAATCTGTGGGGTCACATCACTGAGACTAATCAGAAAGTTACCCCCTGACCTGAGAACAGGGACTAACTTATGGTCACTGGACAACCCCTTTAATACAAGGAATAATCTGGTCTGTAGTGTCCAGCACATTGGCCGCTGAGCAGCACCCCCGGGTGACAGGACGATGCCCGAGTCACTTATAGAGGCAGAGCACCTAAACATGAGATAGTGACAGTCCCTTTAAGAACATAAAGCACTTCCTGCTGTAAAGGGTTCGTGTCTGCGACATGTGCAGAGCGTCTCCTCCCGCAAACAAAGAAGAAAACCATGGATTCTATTCTCCAGGGAAACAACGCGGAGGATGAGACGCCTGATACACTGTCACACTGGTAACACAGCACCGACCCTCCCCCCACCACTGCCTGCAGGAGGAAATGAGGGAACTGCTGCAAATGTACAGATTATACACAAACTAGTGGTGGTGTATAATGTGTATGTAGTGATCTCCCCCTAGTGGTGGTGTATAATGTGTATGTAGTGATCTCCCCCTAGTGGTGGTGTATAATGTGTATGTAGTGATCTCCCCCTAGTGGTGGTGTATAATCTGTATGTAGTGATCTCCCCCTAGTGGTGGTGTATAATCTGTATGTAGTGAGCTCCCCCTAGTGGTGGTGTATAATCTGTATGTAGTGAGCTCCCCCTAGTGGTGGTGTATAATCTGTATGTAGTGATCTCCTCCTAGTGGTGGAGTATAATGTGTATGTAGTGATCTCCCCCTAGTGGTGGTGTATAATCTGTATGTAGTGATCTCCTCCTAGTGGTGGTGTATAATGTGTATGTAGTGATCTCCCCCTAGTGGTGGTGTATAATCAGTATGTAGTGATCTCCTCCTAGTGGTGGTGTATAATGTGTATGTAGTGATCTCCTCCTAGTGGTGGTGTATAATCTGTATGTAGTGATCTCCCCCTAGCGGTGGTGTATAATCTGTATGTAGTGATTTCCCCCTAGTGGTGGTGTATAATCTGTATGTAGTGATCTCCTCCTAGTGGTGGTGTATAATCTGTATGTAGTGATCTCCCCCTAGTGGTGGTGTATAATCTGTATGTAGTGATCTCCCCCTAGTGGTGGTGTATAATGTGTATGTAGTGATCTCCTCCTAGTGGTGGTGTATAATCTGTATGTAGTGATCTCCTCCTAGTGGTGGTGTATAATCTGTATGTAGTGATCTCCCTCTAGTGGTGGTGTATAATCTGTATGCAGTGATCTCCCCCCTAGTGGTGGTGTATAATCTGTATGTAGTGATCTCCCTCTAGTGGTGGTGTATAATCTGTATGTAGTGATCTCCCCCCTAGTGGTGGTGTATAATGTGTATGTAGTGATCTCCCCCTAGTGGTGGTGTATAATCTGTATGTAGTGATCTCCCCCCTAGTGGTGGTGTATAATCTGTATGTAGTGATCTCCCTCTAGTGGTGGTGTATAATCTGTATGCAGTGAGCTCCCCCTAGTGGTGGTGTATAATCTGTATGTAGTGATCTCCTCCTAGTGGTGGTGTATAATGTGTATGTAGTGAGCTCCTCCTAGTGGTGGTGTATAATGTGTATGTAGTGATCTCCCCCTAGTGGTGGTGTATAATGTGTATGTAGTGATCTCCCCATAGTGGTGGTGTATAATCTGTATGTAGTGATCTCACCCTAGTGGTGGTGTATAATTAATCTGTATGTAGTGATCTCCTCCTAGTGGTGGTGCATAATCTGTATGTAGTGATCTCCCCCTAGTGGTGGTGTATAATCTGTATGTAGTGATCTCCCCCTAGTGGTGGTGTATAATCTGTATGTAGTGATCTCCTCCTAGTGGTGGTGTATAATCTGTATGTAGTGATCTCCCCCTAGTGGTGGTGTATAATCTGTATGTAGTGATCTCCCCCTAGTGGTGGTGTATAATGTGTATGTAGTGATCTCCCCCTAGTGGTGGTGTATAATCTGTATGTAGTGATCTCCCCCTAGTGGTGGTGTATAATGTGTATGTAGTGATCTCCTCCTAGTGGTGGTGTATAATGTGTATGTAGTAATCTCCTCCTAGTGGTGGTGTATAATGTGTATGTAGTGAGCTCCCCCTAGTGGTGGTGTATAATGTGTATGTAGTGATCTCCCCCTAGTGGTGGTGTATAATGTGTATGTAGTGATCTCCTCCTAGTGGTGGTGTATAATGTGTATGTAGTAATCTCCTCCTAGTGGTGGTGTATAATGTGTATGTAGTGATCTCCTCCTAGTGGTGGTGTATAATGTGTATGTAGTGAGCTCCCCCTAGTGGTGGTGTATAATCTGTATGTAGTGATCTCCCCCTAGTGGTGGTGTATAATGTGTATGTAGTGATCACCCCCTAGTGGTGGTGTATAATCTGTATGTAGTGATCTCCTCCTAGTGGTGGTGTATAATCTGTATGTAGTGATCTCCCCCTAGTGGTGGTGTATAATGTGTATGTAGTGAGCTCCTCCTAGTGGTGGTGTATAATGTGTATGTAGTGATCTCCCCCTAGTGGTGGTGTATAATGTGTATGTAGTGATCACCCTCTAGTGGTGGTGTATAATGTGTATGTAGTGATCTCCCCCTAGTGGTGATGTATAATGTGTATGTAGTGATCTCCCCCTAGTGGTGGTGTATAATGTGTATGTAGTGATCTCCCCCTAGTGGTGATGTATAATGTGTATGTAGTGATCTCCCCCTAGTGGTGGTGTATAATCTGTATGTAGTGATCTCCCCCTAGTGGTGATGTATAATCTGTATGTAGTGATCTCCCCCTAGTGGTGGTGTATAATCTGTATGTAGTGATCTCCCCCTAGTGGTGGTGTATAATGTGTATGTAGTGATCTCCCCCTAGTGGTGGTGTATAATGTGTATGTAGTGATCTCCCCCTAGTGGTGGTGTATAATTTGTATGTACTGATCTCCCCCTAGTGGTGGTGTATAATCTGTATGTAGTGATCTCCCCCTAGTGGTGGTGTATAATGTGTATGTAGTGATCTCCTCCTAGTGGTGGTGTATAATGTGTATGTAGTGATCTCCTCCTAGTGGTGGTGTATAATGTGTATGTAGTGATCTCCTCCTAGTGGTGGTGTATAATGTGTATGTAGTGATCTCCTCCTAGTGGTGGTGTATAATGTGTATGTAGTGATCTCCTCCTAGTGGTGGTGTATAATCTGTATGTAGTGATCTCCCCCTAGTGGTGGTGTATAATGTGTATGTAGTGATCTCCCCCTAGTGGTGGTGTATAATGTGTATGTAGTGATCTCCCCCTAGTGGTGGTGTATAATGTGTATGTACTGATCTCCCCCTAGTGGTGGTGTATAATGTGTATGTAGTGATCTCCCCCTAGTGGTGGTGTATAATGTGTATGTAGTGATCTCCTCCTAGTGGTGATGTATAATATGTATGTAGTGAGCTCCTCCTAGTGGTGGTGTATAATGTGTATGTAGTGATCTCCCCCTAGTGGTGGTGTATAATCTGTATGTAGTGATCTCCTCCTAGTGGTGGTGTATAATCTGTATGTAGTGATCTCCCCCTAGTGGTGGTGTATAATGTGTATGTAGTGATCTCCTCCTAGTGGTGGTGTATAATGTGTATGTAGTGATCTCCTCCTAGTGGTGGTGTATAATCTGTATGTAGTGATCTCCTCCTAGTGGTGGTGTATAGTCTGTAGTGATCTCCCCCTAGCGGTGGTGTATAATGTGTATGTAGTGATCTCCCCCTAGTGGTGGTGTATAATCTGTATGTAGTGATCTCCCCCTAGTGGTGGTGTATAATGTGTATGTAGTGATCTCCTCCTAGTGGTGGTGTATAATGTGTATGTAGTGAGCTCCCCCTAGTGGTGGTGTATAATGTGTATGTAGTGATCTCCCCCTAGTGGTGGTGTATAATCTGTATGTAGTGATCTTCTCCTAGTGGTGGTGTATAATGTGTATGTAGTGATCTCCTCCTAGTGGTGGTGTATAATATGTATGTAGTGATCTCCTCCTAGTGGTGGTGTATAATGTGTATGTAGTGATCTCCTCCTAGTGGTGGTGTATAATGTGTATGTAGTGATCTCCTCCTAGTGGTGGTGTATAATCTGTATGTAGTGATCTCCCCCTAGTGGTGGTGTATAATGTGTATGTAGTGATCTCCCCCTAGTGGTGGTGTATAATGTGTATGTAGTGATCTCCCCCTAGTGGTGGTGTATAATGTGTATGTACTGATCTCCCCCTAGTGGTGGTGTATAATGTGTATGTAGTGATCTCCCCCTAGTGGTGGTGTATAATGTGTATGTAGTGATCTCCTCCTAGTGGTGATGTATAATATGTATGTAGTGAGCTCCTCCTAGTGGTGGTGTATAATGTGTATGTAGTGATCTCCCCCTAGTGGTGGTGTATAATCTGTATGTAGTGATCTCCTCCTAGTGGTGGTGTATAATCTGTATGTAGTGATCTCCCCCTAGTGGTGGTGTATAATCTGTATGTAGTGAGCTCCCCCTAGTGGTGGTGTATAATGTGTATTTAGTGATCTCCTCCTAGTGGTGGTGTATAATGTGTATGTAGTGATCTCCTCCTAGTGGTGGTGTATAATGTGTATGTAGTGATCTCCTCCTAGTGGTGGTGTATAATCTGTATGTAGTGATCTCCTCCTAGTGGTGGTGTATAGTCTGTAGTGATCTCCCCCTAGTGGTGGTGTATAATGTGTATGTAGTGATCTCCCCCTAGTGGTGGTGTATAATGTGTATGTAGTGATCTCCTCCTAGTGGTGGTGTATAATGTGTATGTAGTGAGCTCCCCCTAGTGGTGGTGTATAATGTGTATGTAGTGATCTCCCCCTAGTGGTGGTGTATAATATGTATGTAGTGATCTCCTCCTAGTGGTGGTGTATAATGTGTATGTAGTGAGCTCCCCCTAGTGGTGGTGTATAATCTGTATGTAGTGATCTCCTCCTAGTGGTGGTGTATAATCTGTATGTAGTGATCTCCTCCTAGTGGTGGTGTATAATGTGTATGTAGTGATCTCCTCCTAGTGGTGGTGTATAATGTGTATGTAGTGATCTCCCCCTAGTGGTGGTGTATAATGTGTATGTAGTGATCTCCCCCTAGAGGTGATGTATAATGTGTATGTAGTGATCTCCCCCTAGTGGTGGTGTATAATGTGTATGTAGGGATCTCCCCCTAGAGGTGATGTATAATGTGTATGTAGTGATCTCCCCCTAGTGGTGGTGTATAATGTGTATGTAGTGATCTCCCCCTAGTGGTGGTGTATAATGTGTATGTAGTGATCTCCTCCTAGTGGTGGTGTATAATGTGTATGTAGTGATCTCCCCCTAGTGGTGGTGTATAATGTGTATGTAGTGATCTCCCCCTAGTGGTGGTGTATAATGTGTATGTAGTGATCTCCCCCTAGTGGTGGTGTATAATCTGTATGTAGTGATCTCCTCCTAGTGGTGGTGTATAATGTGTATGTAGTGATCTCCTCCTAGTGGTGGTGTATAATGTGTATGTAGTGATCTCCCCCTAGTGGTGGTGTATAATGTGTATGTAGTGATCTCCCCCTAGTGGTGGTGTATAATCTGTATGTAGTGATCTCCTCCTAGTGGTGGTGTATAATGTGTATGTAGTGATCTCCTCCTAGTGGTGGTGTATAATGTGTATGTAGTGATCTCCCCCTAGTGGTGGTGTATAATCTGTATGTAGTAATCTCCTCCTAGTGGTGGTGTATAATGTGTATGTAGTGATCTCCCCCTAGTGGTGGTGTATAATGTGTATGTAGTGATCTCCCCCTAGTGGTGGTGTATAATGTGTATGTAGTGATCTCCCCCTAGTGGTGGTGTATAATGTGTATGTAGTGATCTCCTCCTAGTGGTGGTGTATAATGTGTATGTAGTGATCTCCCCCTAGTGGTGGTGTATAATCTGTATGTAGTGATCTCCTCCTAGTGGTGGTGTATAATGTGTATGTAGTGATCTCCTCCTAGTGGTGGTGTATAATCTGTATGTAGTGATCTCCCCCTAGTGGTGGTGTATAATGTGTATGTAGTGATCTCCCCCTAGTGGTGGTGTATAATGTGTATGTAGTGATCTCCCCCTAGTGGTGGTGTATAATCTGCATGTAGTGATCTCCTCCTAGTGGTGGTGTATAATCTGTATGTAGTGATCTCCTCCTAGTGGTGGTGTATAATGTGTATGTAGTGATCTCCTCCTAGTGGTGGTGTATAATCTGTATGTAGTGATCTCCCCCTAGTGGTGGTGTATAATCTGTATGTAGTGATCTCCTCCTAGTGGTGGTGTATAATCTGTATGTAGTGATCTCCCCCTAGTGGTGGTGTATAATCTGTATGTAGTGATCTCCCCCTAGTGGTGGTGTATAATGTGTATGTAGTGATCTCCCCCTAGTGGTGGTGTATAATGTGTATGTAGTGATCTCCTCCTAGTGGTGGTGTATAATGTGTATGTAGTGATCTCCTCCTAGTGGTGGTGTATAATGTGTATGTAGTGATCTCCTCCTAGTGGTGGTGTATAATCTGTATGTAGTGATCTCCCCCTAGTGGTGGTGTATAATGTGTATGTAGTGATCTCCTCCTAGTGGTGGTGTATAATGTGTATGTAGTGATCTCCTCCTAGTGGTGGTGTATAATCTGTATGTAGTGATCTCCCCCTAGTGGTGGTGTATAATCTGTATGTAGTGATCTCCCCCTAGTGGTGGTGTATAATCTGTATGTAGTGATCTCCCCCTAGTGGTGGTGTATAATGTGTATGTAGTGATCTCCCCCTAGTGGTGGTGTATAATCTGTATGTAGTGATCTCCTCCTAGTGGTGGTGTATAATGTGTATGTAATGATCTCCCCCTAGTGGTGGTGTATAATCTGTATGTAGTGATCTCCCCCTAGTGGTGGTGTATAATGTGTATGTAGTGATCTCCTCCTAGTGGTGGTGTATAATCTGTATGTAGTGATCTCCCCCTAGTGGTGGTGTATAATCTGTATGCCCTCGCTGCACTTGTTACCCCCCTCCTTGTATATCTTTCTCTCTCCTGCTCCTTCTACATATTTCTTAGGTGAATAATCTTCCTGATTTTCCATTCTTCATTAATATTCAGCCGGATGCAGCGGCTTTGATGTCAGTCCGGCAGAGAGTGAGGCCGCCGGGGAGATAGCGGGGTCAGACCCCGGGATACAGGAGAATATATCTCAGACTTGTCTTTGTTCTGTAGACCCATTGATTGAATCCTCAGAGCCCAGGAGCCGGATTTTATAAATAAATCCATTAATATTACATCACAGCATTGGCCTCGGAAGTTACTCCGGACAGCTGGACGCTGACTGCCCAGTGTGAACGTGGAGCAGAGGCCGGAGGAGGAGGAAATATCAGAAGAAGGAGACACCAGAGACTAAAATCCCAAAGAATACAGAGCTGCCCCTTTTATACAGGGAATTACTGTCTTCTACTGTACTGACTACTAAGAGGGAGAGGCTGTCATCTTATAGCCGGTCCTGCCTCAGTAATAATAAGAAGAGGCTGTCATCTTATAGCCGGTCCTGCCTCAGTAATAATAGGGAGAGGCTGTCATCTTATAGCCAGTCCTGCCTCAGTAATAATAAGGAGAGGTTGTCATCCTATAGCCAGTCCTGCCTCAGTAATAATAGGGAGAGGCTGTCATCTTATAGCCAGTCCTGCCTCAGTAATAATAAGGAGAGGTTGTCCTCTTATAGCCAGTGCGGCTTCAGTAATAATAGGGAGAGGCTGTCATCTTATAGCCAGTCCTGCCTCAGTAATAATAAGGAGAGGCTGTCATCTTATAGCCAGTCCCGCCTCAGTAATAATAAGGAGAGGCTGTCATCTATAGCCAGTGCAGCCTCAGTAATAATAAGGAGAGGCTGTCATCTTATAACCAGTCCTGCCTCAGTAATAATAGGGAGAGGCTGTCATCTTATAGCCAGTCCTGCCTCAGTAATAATAAGGAGAGGTTGTCCTCTTATAGCCAGTGCGGCCTCAGTAATAATAGGGAGAGGCTGTCATCTTATAGCCAGTCCTGCCTCAGTAATAATGAGAGGCTGTCATCGTATAGCCAGTCCTGCCTCAGTAATAATAAGGAGAGGCTGTCATCGTATAGCCAGTCCTGCCTCAGTAATAATAAGGAGAGGCTGTCATCCTATAGCCAGTCCTGCCTCAGTAATAATAAGGAGAGGCTGTCATCTTATAGCCAGTGCAGCCTCAGTAATAAGGAGAGGCTGTCATCTTATAGCCAGTCCTGCCTCAGTAATAATAGGGAGAGGCTGTCATCTTATAGCCAGTGCGTCCTTAGTAATAATAAGGAGAGGCTGTCCTCTTATAGCCAGTCCTGCCTCAGTAATAATAAGGAGAGGATGTCATCTTATAACCAGTCCTGCCTCAGTAATAATAGGGAGAGGCTGTCATCTTATAGCCAGTGCGTCCTTAGTAATAATAAGGAGAGGCTGTCCTCTTATAGCCAGTCCTGCCTCAGTAATAATAAGGAGAGGCTGTCCTCTTATAGCCAGTCTAGCCTCAGTAATTATAAGGAGACGCTGTCATCTTATAGCCAGTGCGGCCTTAGTAATAATAAGGAGAGGCTGTCCTCTTCTAGACAGTCCTGCCCCAGTAATAATAAGGAGAGGCTGTCATCTTATAGCCAGTCCTGCCTCAGTAATAATAAGTAGATGCTGTCATCCTATAGCCAGTCCTGCCTCAGTAATAAGGAGAGGCTGTCATCCTATAGCCAGTCCTGCCTCAGTAATAATAAGGATAGGCTGTCATCTTATAGCCAGTCCTGCCTCAGTAATAATAAGGAGAGGATGTCAACCTATAGCCAGTCCTGCCTCAGTAATAATAAGGAGAGGCTGTCTTCTTATAGCCAGTCCTGCCTCACTAATACTAAGGAGAGGCTGTCATCTTATAGCCAGTCCTACCTCAGTAATAAGTAGATGCTGTCATCCTATAGCCAGTCCTGCCTCAGTAATCATAAGGAGAGGCTGTCATCCTATAGCCAGTCCTGCCTCAGTAATAATAAGGAGAGGCTGTCATCTTGAAGCCAGTATGGCCTCAGTAATAATAAGGAGAGGCTGTCATCTTATAGCCAGTCCAGCCTCAGTAATAATTAGGAGAGGCTGTCATCTTATAGCCAGTGCAGCCTCCGTAATAATAAGGAGAGGCTGTCCTCTTATAGCCAGTTCAGCCTCAGTAATAATGAGACGCTGTCATCTTATAGCCAGTGCGGCCTTAGTAATAATAAGGAGAGGCTGTCATCTTATAGCCAGTGCGGCCTCAGTAATAATAAAGAGAGGCTGTCATATTATAGACAGTGCGGCCTCAGTAATAATAAGGAGCGGCTGTCCTCTTATAGCCAGTCCTGCCTCAGTAATAATAAGGAGAGGCTGTCATATCATAGTCAGTCCTGCCTCAGTAATAATAGCGAGAGGCTGTCATCCTATAGCCAGTCCTCCCTCAGTAATAATAAGTAGATATTGTCTTCCTATAGCCAGTCCTGCCTCAGTAATAATAAGGATAGTCTGTCATCTTATAGCCAGTCCTGCCTCAGTAATAATAAGAAGAGACTGTCATCCTATAGCCAGTCCTGCCTCAGTAATAATAAGGAAAGGCTGTCATCTTATAGCCAATGCGGCCTCAGTAATAATAAGGAGAGGCTGTCATCTTATAGCCAGTTCTGTCTCAGCAATAATAAGGAGAGGCTGTCATCTTATTGCCAGTCCTGCCTCAGTACTAATAGGGAGAGGCTGTCATCGTATAGCCAGTCCTGCCTCAGTAATAATAAGGAGAGGCTGTCATCTTATAGCCAGTCCTGCCTTAGTAATAATAAGGAGAGGCTGTCATCTTATAGCCAGTCCAGCCTCAGTAATAATAAGGAGAGGCTGTCATCTTATAGCCAGTCCTGCCTCAGTAATAATAGGGAGAGGCTGTCATCTTATAGCCAGTCCTGCCTCAGTAATAATAAGGAGAGGCTGTCATCCTATAGCCAGTCCTCCCTCAGTAATAATAGGGAAAGGTTGTCATCTTGTAGTCAGTCCTGCCTCGGTAATAATAAGGAGAGGCTGGCATCTTATAGCCAGTCCTCCCTCAGTAATAATGAGAGGCTGTCATCCTATAGCCAGTCCTCCCTCAGTAATAATAGGGAGAGGCTGTCATCTTATAGCCAGTCCTGCCTCAGTAATAATAAGTAGATGCTGTCATCCTATAGCCAGTCCTGCCTCAGTAATAAGGAGAGGCTGTCATCCTATAGCCAGTCCTGCCTCAGTAATAATAAGGAGAGGCTGTTATCCTATAGCCAGTCCTGCCTCAGTAATAATAAGGAGAGACTGTCATCTTATAGCCAGTCCTGCCTCAGTAATAATAAGGATAGGCTGTCATCTTATAGCCAGTCCTGCCTCAGTAATAATAAGGAGAGGCTGTCTTCTTATAGCCAGTCCTGCCTCAGTAATAATAAGGAGAGGCTGTCATCTTATAGCCAGTCCTACCTCAGTAATAAGTAGATGCTGTCATCCTATAGCCAGTCCTGCCTCAGTAATCATAAGGAGAGGCTGTCATCCTATAGCCAGTCCTGCCTCAGTAATAATAAGGAGAGGCTGTCATCTTGAAGCCAGTATGGCCTCAGTAATAATTAGGAGAGGCTGTCATCTTATAGCCAGTGCAGCCTCCGTAATAATAAGGAGAGGCTGTCCTCTTATAGCCAGTTCAGCCTCAGTAATAATAAGGAGACGCTGTCATCTTATAGCCAGTGCGGCCTTAGTAATAATAAGGAGAGGCTGTCATCTTATAGACAGTCCTGCCTCAATAATAATAAGGAGAAGCTGTCATCTTATAGACAGTCCTGCCTCAGTAATAATAAGGAGAAGCTGTCATCTTATAGACAGTCCTGCCTCAGTAATAATAAGGAGAGGCTGTCATCTTATAGCCAGTGCGGCCTCAGTAATAATAGAGGCTGTCATATTATAGACAGTGCGGCCTCAGTAATAATAAGGAGAGACTGTCCTCTTATAGCCAGTGCGGCCTCAGTAATAATAAGGAGAGGCTGTCATCTCATAGTCAGTCCTGCCTCAGTAATAATAGCGAGAGGCTGTCATCCTATAGCCAGTCCTGCCTCAGTAATAATAGCGAGAGGCTGTCATCCTATAGCCAGTCCTCCCTCAGTAATAATAAGTAGATATTGTCTTCCTATAGCCAGTCCTGCCTCAGTAATAATAAGGATAGTCTGTCATCTTATAGCCAGTCCTGCCTCAGTAATAATAAGGATAGTCTGTCATCCTATAGCCAGTCCTGCCTCAGTAATAATAAGGAAAGGCTGTCATCTTATAGCCAATGCGGCCTCAGTAATAATAAGGAGAGGCTGTCATCTTATAGCCAGTTCTGTCTCAGCAATAATAAGGAGAGGCTGTCATCTTATTGCCAGTCCTGCCTCAGTACTAATAGGGAGAGGCTGTCATCGTATAGCCAGTCCTGCCTCAGTAATAATAAGGAGAGGCTGTCATCTTATAGCCAGTCCTGCCTTAGTAATAATAAGGAGAGGCTGTCATCTTATAGCCAGTCCAGCCTCAGTAATAATAAGGAGAGGCTGTCATCTTATAGCCAGTCCTGCCTCAGTAATAATAGGGAGAGGCTGTCATCTTATAGCCAGTCCTGCCTCAGTAATAATAGGGAGAGGCTGTCATCCTATAGCCAGTCCTCTCTCAGTAATAATAGGGAGAGGCTGTCATCTTATAGTCAGTCCTGCCTCAGTAATAATAGGGAGAGGCTGTCATCTTATAGCCAGTCCTCCCTCAGTAATAATAAGGAGAGGCTGTCATCCTATAGCCAGTCCTGCCTCAGTAATAATAAGGAGAGGCTGTCATCTTATAGCCAGTGCGGCCTCAGTAATAATAAGGAGAT
This sequence comes from Engystomops pustulosus, assembly GCF_040894005.1. Taxonomy (NCBI): domain Eukaryota; kingdom Metazoa; phylum Chordata; class Amphibia; order Anura; family Leptodactylidae; genus Engystomops; species Engystomops pustulosus. The sequence goes on from NC_092412.1 coordinate 263,573,692, forward strand.
GCTGTCATCTTATAGCCAGTTCTGTCTCAGCAATAATAAGGAGAGGCAGTCATCTTATAGCCAGTCTTGCCTCAGTAATAATAAGGAGATGCTGCCATCTTATAGCCAGTCCTGCCTCAGTAATAATAAGGAGAGGCTGTCATCTTATAGCCAGTCCCGCCTCAGTAATAATAAGGAGAGGCTGTCATCTTATAGCCAGTCCCGCCTCAGTAATAATAAGGAGAGGCTGTCATCTTATAGCCAGTCCTGCCTCAGTAATAATAAGGAGAGGCTGTCATCTTATAGCCAGTCCTGCCTCAGTAATAATAAGGAGAGGCTGTCATCTTATAGCCAGTCCTGCCTCAGTAATAATAAGGAGATGCTGTCATCTTATAGACAGTCCTGCCTCAGTAATACTAAGGAGATGCTGTCATCTTATAGCCAGTCCTGCCTCAGTAATAATAAGGAGATGCTGTCATCTTATAGCCAATGCGGCCTCAGTAATAATAGGGAGAGGCTGTCATCTTATAGCCAGTCCCGCCTCAGACCTTTAGCTGCTCCTCCCAGGGACCTCAGACTGCTCAGCTACTATATCTAACAGTTGGTTTTAGTTTGTTCCTTAAAGGGGATTTTCCCACAAATACAAGTTATGCCATATCCACAGGATAGGACCTAACTTACTGATCATCTCAGTGCTGAGACCCCCACAGATCGGGAAAATGAGGGGTTCAACCGACCCCTCGCCATTCCTCAGACTAATGGAGCAGACGGCTGCACATGACCATTCTGCTCCATTCATCCCTATGGTGCTGACGGAGACCCCCCGTGAAACCCTTTAAGGATGTTAAGGAGACTCATCCAGATCTCATCAGCCTGTAGTAATAGGAAACGACCACTAGGGGTAAACATTACGATTGTCACTACATTGCATTCATTGTAACAATATAGTAATGGCCTCTGGGTTATTACAGGGCAGTGACTGTATGAGACGGGGTAAAAAATGGTGGTAAAATATTGTCTCCTCCATGTGACAAGTGAGTACACAGAGGACCCCATCATGTGCAGCAGATCAGCGGAGACTTACAGCTCTGGAGCCTCGGCCTCACACACTGCAGTAATCTCTTCGCGCCTCCATGATTGTGATTAATTCCTTCCATTACATGTTCTGACCTTATCTACATATTTCTTCTTAGGAATTTCTTGTAAAAGAAAATGATTATGTAAAAAGTCCTAAGTCTCAGACGCCTCACCGAGAACAAATTACCCCCCAGCGACTCCGACTCCTGGGGATGTATTACTAATCCGTGCCGTGCTCTGCTGCATGATTATAGCCGGGTAAAGAGGTGCCCTAAATCTAGGCCCACAGGGACATAAATCCTGAATACTACACATCAATGTCACTACTACTCTATAGTACTATAACTACTATAATACTGCCCCCTATGTACAAGAATATAACTACTATAATACTGCCCCTATGTACAAGAATATAACTACTATAATACTGCCCCCTATGTACAAGAATATAACTACTATAATACTGCCCCTATGTACAGGAATATAACTACTATAATACTGCCCCCCTATGTACAGGAATATAACTACTATAATACTGCCCCCTATGTACAGGAATATAACTACTATAACACTGCCCCCTATGTACAAGAATATAACTACTATAATACTGCCCCCTATGTACAGGAATATAACTACTATAATACTGCCCCCTATGTACAGGAATATAACTACTATAATACTGCCCCCTATGTACAGGAATATAACTACTATAATACTGCCCCCTATGTACAAGAATATAACTACTATAATACTGCCCCCTATGTACAAGAATATAACTACTATAATACTGCCCCCTATGTACAGGAATATAACTACTATAATACTGCCCCCTATGTACAGGAATATAACTACTATAATACTGCCCCCTATGTACAGGAATATAACTACTATAATACTGCCCCCTATGTACAGGAATATAACTACTATAATACTGCCCCCTATGTACAAGAATATAACTACTATAATACTGCCTCCTATGTACAGGAATATAACTACTATAATACTGCCCCCTATGTACAGGAATATAACTACTATAATACTGCCCCCTATGTACAAGAATATAACTACTATAATACTGCCTCCTATGTACAGGAATATAACTACTATAATACTGTCCCCTATGTACAGGAATATAACTACTATAATACTGCCCCCTATGTACAGGAATATAACTACTATAATACTGCCCCCTATGTACAGGAATATAACTACTATAATACTGCCCCCTATGTACAGGAATATAACTACTATAATACTGCCCCCTATGTACAAGAATATAACTACTATAATACTGCCCCCTATGTACAGGAATATAACTACTATAATACTGCCCCCTATGTACAGGAATATAACTACTATAATACTGCCCCCTATGTACAGGAATATAACTACTATAATACTGCCCCCTATGTACAAGAATATAACTACTATAATACTGCCCCCTATGTACAAGAATATAACTACTATAATACTGCCCCCTATGTACAAGAATATAACTACTATAATACTGCCCCCTATGTACAGGAATATAACTACTATAATACTGCCCCTATGTACAAGAATATAACTACTATAATACTGCCCCATATGTACAAGAATATAACTACTATAATACTGCCCCCTATGTACAGGAATATAACTACTATAATACTGCCCCTATGTACAAGAATATAACTACTATAATACTGCCCCCTATGTACAGTAATATAACTACTATAATACTGCCCCCTATGTACAGGAATATAACTACTATAATACTGCCCCCTATGTACAGGAATATAACCACTATAATACTACCCCCTATGTACAGGAATATAACTACTATAATACTGCCCCCTATGTACAGGAATATAACTACTATAATACTGCCCCCTATGTACAGGAATATAACTACTATAATACTGCCCCCTATGTACAAGAATATAACTACTATAATACTGCCCCCTATGTACAGGAATATAACTACTATAATACTGCCTCCTATGTACAAGAATATAACTACAATAATACTGCCCCCTATTTACAAGAATATAACTACTATAATACTGCCCCCTATGTACAAGAATATAACTACTATAATACTGCCCCCTATTTACAAGAATATAACTACTATAATACTGCCCCCTATGTACAGGAATATAACTACTATAATACTGCCCCCTATGTACAAGAATATAACTACTATAATACTGCCCCCTATGTACAAGAATATAACTACTATAATACTGCCCCCTATGTACAGGAATATAACTACTATAATACTGCCCCCTATGTACAGGAATATAACTACTATAATACTGCCCCCTATGTACAGGAATATAACTACTATAATACTGCCCCCTATGTACAGGAATATAACTACTATAATACTGCTCCCTATGTACAAGAATATAACTACTATAATACTGCCCCCTATGTACAGGAATATAACTACTATAATACTTCCCCCTTTGTACAGGAATATAACTACTATAATACTGCTCCCTATGTACAAGAATATAACTACTATAATACTGCCCCCTATGTACAGGAATATAACTACTATAATACTGCCCCCTATGTACAGGAATATAACTACTATAATACTGCCCCCTATGTACAGGAATATAACTACTATAATACTGCCCCCTATGTACAGGAATATAACTACTATAATACTGCCCCCTATGTACAGGAATATAACTACTATAATACTGCCCCCTATGTACAGGAATATAACTACTATAATACGGCTCCCTATGTACACAAATATAACTACTATAATACTACTATACGTGTTCCCGATTGACCCATTCCTTAGGAGGGTTGATCGTGGGCCGTTGGTGGGAGTCGGGATGGATCGGCAGCACCGGAAGCGGCTCTTAGAGTGGTAGCGTATGCCGATGACGTCACCGTTTTCGTGTCCTCGGGAGGGGAGGCACAATGGGTGATGTCAGAGGTCGACCGCTACTCAGAGGCTTCTGGGTCCAAGATCAACCTGGATAAGTCTCATAGTCTCTGGCTGGGATAGGGAGGTCCAGGCTTTGATCTCCCGGACACTCTTCCAGGGCCCCAAGACTCTGCCAAAGTTCTCGGCATCGAATTTGGCCAGGGGGATTACCCCATGCAAAACTGGGACGGCAGGCTTAAGATCGCCGCTCAGAAGGTGGACTAGTGGAAGGGTTGGTCTTTGACCCTCAGAGAAAGGGTTAACCTGATTAAAACTTACCTGCTCCCATTGCTGATTTATCTGGGCAGTGTGTGCATGTTGCCAGAACCCCTCTGGACTCGGGTGTACAGTCTGTTCTTCCAGCTGTTATGGGGGAATAGGCTGAACCTAATCAAGAGGGAGGTTACTTACCGCACGAGGAGACAAGGAGGGTTGTGTATGGTCAACCCTGTGGTGTTCCTAGTGAATACCGTTCTTAAGATCAATGTAGCAAACCTCTGGAAAGAGAGGGCTCCTCCGTGGGTATACTCCTGCAGGGGATGGGCTCCTCCGTGGGTATACTCCTGCAGGGGATGGGCTCCTCCGTGGGTATACTCCTGCAGGGGATGGGCTCCTCCGTGGGTATACTCCTGCAGGGGATGGTTTCGGCCTTTCTTCCAGGAATGGGAGACAGGAGGGCAAGTGAAGGATCTTCGTACACCGCATGGGCATCTTCCGGCTTACGCTACCCCGGTTCTGAAGGTGATTCGCCGGTGGGGTCTGGGAATGTGGGAGATCAGGACCATGTCGAGGAAACTCCTTGACAAGAGGGTTCTATTGACCCATTTCCAGAAGCCTCTGGCCCTCAGGGATTGCCCAAGTCGGGATCTGAGGGTGGGTTTGAGTTTATTGAATTCCATCAGGATCCCCTTGAAGTTTTGGGACGTGACTTGGCGCTGCTTCCATGGAAAGCTGTGTGTGAGGGACAATTTGAAGTGTAGGAGCTCTGAGGAAAGGGGTTGTCCCCGGGAGGAGTGCGGTGGTCTACTGGAGAGCATGGACCACTTCCTGCTTCAGTGCCCCTTTAACACAGAGGTGTACAACCGGGTGGGCGCTTCCATCCATTGGCCCGAGTTGGCCGGTCTCTTCTATGCGGAGTGGGCCTATGGAGCATTCAGAGGCCTGGGTGGCCGGGACCGCTGCACGTTATTCCTAGTTAGCCTAGTGGTTAGGTACCACACGTGGAACGCACGGTGTTTAGTATCAACGAAGCGTAAAATCCTCCCGGTGGATGAGGTGGTTAGGAACATTCTGGGTGACCTGGTGAAGGTGTGCTCTCTGGAGTATGAGGGGCTGGGCACGGGGAGGGCCTCTCTGCTTAGTGTCCCTTAGTCTGTCCTCTCCCTCCTGGTGAAGGTGCGCTCTCTGGAGTATGAGAGGCTGGGCACGGGGAGGGCCTCTCTCCTTAGTGTCCCTTAGTCTGTCCTCTCCCCCCCTAGTGAAGGTGCGCTCTCTGGAGTATGAGAGGCTGGGCACGGGGAGGACCTCTCTCCTTAGTGTCCCTTAGTCTGTCCTCTCCCCTCCTGGTGAAGGTGCGCTCTCTGGAGTATGAGAGGCTGGGCACGGGGAGGACCTCTCTGCTTAGTGTCCCTTAGTCTGTCCTCTCCCTCCTGGTGAAGCTGCGCTCTCTGGAGTATGAGAGGCTGGGCACGGGGAGGGCCTCTCTCCTTAGTGTCCCTTAGTCTGTCCTCTCGCTCCTGGTGAAGGTGCGCTCTCTGGAGTATGAGAGGCTGGGCACGGGGAGGGCCTCTCTCCTTAGTGTCCCTTAGTCTGTCCTCTCCCTCCTGGTGAAGGTGCGCTCTCTGGAGTATGAGAGGCTGGGCACACGGAGGGCCTTTCTCCTTAGTGTCCCTTAGTCTGTCCTCTCCCCTCCTGGTGAAGGTGCGCTCTCTGGAGTATGAGAGGCTGGGCACGGGGAGGACCTCTCTCCTTAGTGTCCCTTAGTCTGTCCGCACACCCCTGGTGAAGGTGCGCTCTCTGGAGTATGAGAGGCTGGGCACGGGGAGGGCCTCTCTCCTTAGTGTCCTTAGTCTGTCCTCTCTCTCCTGGTGAAGGTGCGCTCTCTGGAGTATGAGAGGCTGGGCACGGGGAGGACCTCTCTCCTTAGTGTCCCTTAGTCTGTCCTCTCCCCTCCTGGTGAAGGTGCGCTCTCTGGAGTATGAGAGGCTGGGCACGGGGAGGACCTCTCTCCTTAGTGTCCCTTAGTCTGTCCTCTCCCCTCCTGGTGAAGGTGCGCTCTCTGGAGTATGAGAGGCTGAGCACGGGGAGGACCTCTCTCCTTAGTGTCCCTTAGTCTGTCCTCTCCCCTCCTGGTGAAGGTGCGCTCTCTGGAGTATGAGAGGCTGGGCACGGGGAGGGCCTCTCTCCTTAGTGTCCCTTAGTCTGTCCTCTCCCTCCTGGTGAAGGTGCGCTCTCTGGAGTATGAGAGGCTGGGCACGGGGAGGACCTCTCTCCTTAGTGCCCCTTAGTCTGTCCTCTCCCTCCTGGTGAAGGTGCGCTCTCTGGAGTATGAGAGGCTGGGCACGGGGAGGACCTCTCTCCTTAGTGTCCCTTAGTCTGTCCTCTCCCCTCCTGGTGAAGGTGCGCTCTCTGGAGTATGAGAGGCTGGGCACGGGGAGGGCCTCTCTCCTTAGTGTCCCTTAGTCTGTCCTCTCCCTCCTGGTGAAGGTGCGCTCTCTGGAGTATGAGAGGCTGGGCACGGGGAGGGCCTCTCTCCTTAGTGTCCCTTAGTCTGTCCTCTCCCCTCCTGGTGAAGGTGTGCTCTCTGGAGTATGAGGGGCTGGGCACGGGGAGGGCCTCTCTCCTTAGTGTCCCTTAGTCTGTCCTCCCCCCTCCTGGTGAAGGTGCGCTCTCTGGAGTATGAGAGCCTGGGCACGGGGAGGACCTCTCTCCTTAGTGCCCCTTAGTCTGTCCTCTCCCCTCCTGGTGAAGGTGCGCTCTCTGGAGTATGAGAGGCGGGGCACGGGGAGGACCTCTCTCCTTAGTGCCCCTTAGTCTGTCCTCTCCCCTCCTGGTGAAGGTGCGCTCTCTGGAGTATGAGAGGCTGGGCACCGGGAAGGGCCTCTCTCCTTAGTGTCCCTTAGTCTGTCCTCTCCCCTCCTGGTGAAGGTGAGCTCTCTGGAGTATGAGAGGCTGGGCACGGGGAGGACCTCTCTCCTTAGTGTCCCTTATTCTGTCCTCTGCTCCCCTGGTGAAGGTGCGCTCTCTGGAGTATGAGAGGCTGGGCACCGGGAAGGGCCTCTCTCCTTAGTGTCCCTTAGTCTGTCCTCTCCCCTCCTGGTGAAGGTGCGCTCTCTGGAGTATGAGAGGCTGGGCACCGGGGAGGGCCTCTCTCCTTAGTGTCCCTTAGTCTGTCCTCTCCCCTCCTGGTGAAGGTGCGCTCTCTGGAGTATGAGAGGCTGGGCACCGGGAGGGCCTCTCTCCTTAGTGTCCCATAGTCTGTCCTCTCCCTCCTGGTGAAGGTGCGCTCTCTGGAGTATGAGAGGCTGGGCACGGGGAGGGCCTCTCTCCTTAGTCTGTCCTCTCCCCCCCAGGTGAAGGTGCGCTCTCTGGAGTATGAGAGGCTGGGCACGGGGAGGGCCTCTCTCCTTAGTGTCCCTTAGTCTGTCCTCTCCCCTCCTGGTGAAGGTGCGCTCTCTGGAGTATGAGAGGCTGGGCACGGGGAGGACCTCTCTCCTTAGTGTCCCTTAGTCTGTCCTCTCCCCTCCTGGTGAAGGTGCGCTCTCTGGAGTATGAGAGGCTGGGCACGGGGAGGACCTCTCTCCTTAGTGTCCCTTAGTCTGTCCTCTCCCCTCCTGGTGAAGGTGCGCTCTCTGGAGTATGAGAGGCTGGGCACGGGGAGGGCCTCTCTCCTTAGTGTCCCTTAGTTTGTCCTCTCCCTCCTGGTGAAGGTGCGCTCTCTGGAGTATGAGAGGCTGGGCACGGGGAGGGCCTCTCTCCTTAGTGTCCCTTAGTCTGTCCTCTCCCTCCTGGTGAAGGTGCGCTCTCTGGAGTATGAGAGGCTGGGCACGGGGAGGGCCTCTCTCCTTAGTGTACCTTAGTCTGTCCTCTCCCTCCTGGTGAAGGTGCGCTCTCTGGAGTATGAGAGGCTGGGCACGGGGAGGGCCTCTCTCCTTAGTGTCCCTTAGTCTGTCCTCTCCCTCCTGGTGAAGGTGCGCTCTCTGGAGTATGAGAGGCTGGGCACGGGGAGGGCCTCTCTCCTTTGGAGGGGGTTCTCCTTTAGTGTCCCTTAGTCTGTCATCTCCTCTCCTGGTGTTGGGCTGAAGCTGACACTGTAGATTTTTGTTTTGTGTCCTGATGTTATAGTGATGTTGGGCTTGCAGGCACCGAACCTGGGCTTTATGTGGTTGATTTGTTATATGTTGATATGTTTAATGTGTTTGTATCTTGTGTACAGTGTGATATAGTTATATGTAGTTATAGTTCTTGTGTGTATATATAGGTTGGTTGGTTTTTGGGGTGTTGGTGTTAGGTTGGGGGGGGGGGTGGACTGGACTTGGACTATACAATCCTGGGCACTGGTCTGGACTATATAACGCGAACTTTGGACGTTAGACCAGTGTCTGGGGGGGGGAGGGTGATGGGCGTGGGATTTAGTTAGTTATATTTAATGTTAATAATGTTATTTCCGTTATATTCATTGTTATTTCTGTGTTTATTTATTGTTTATTTATGTGTATTTTGCTGTGTATTTCAATTAAAAAAAAAAAAAAAAATGTAGGTGGTGGGACTGGGTGAGGGTTTTTGGTTATTTTCATGCTGAGTGTGTGGTGTGTGTGGCTGGGCCAGGAGAAGTTTTTGTAAGTTTCTCTTAGTTTATATCAATGTTTTTTGCTAGAAGTTATGGCTTGATTTATGTCTATGATTGTTATGTTTTTCATTTTTGTATAAAATAAAAGATCTACAGGATGAGTAATGTTATGTATGTAGTCTCCTCCTCTGTGCTGTATTACACAGATTAGTGGTGACATGAGGGGTTAATGAGGTCCAGGGTTCTGGATCCGTCTCTATTATTTGATCACAACATTCAGTAATCTGGAGTATAAACATGCCTGCGGCGCTCGTGGTTTCCTTGGTGACGCTTCGTGGTGTGATATAATGGTTGTCTGGTATATTACACTCCTGCACTTACAGTAATTAATAGAGAAGGTGAAATGTTAATGAGGTAATTGTCCCGGATCCGGCTACAGGCGGCACGGACCCCCAGGGAGCAGCTTCCCGCTAATGAGAAGGTCAAACTACAGCAAGGGGCACACAAGAATAATAGGACCGGATTATAACGTCGCTTTACTGGATCAGAACCAGAACCTTTGCAGATATTAGAGAGAAACACACCACAGTCTCTGCTCAGGAGGGGGCGCTGTACAGCAACAAACTGAGAAAAGCTGTCATGATGTATCTAATCCCATTTTAGGATATTCAACTGTGACTATAGTTTCACCTATAGCTGGACCAGATCCACTCAGGGGCATAACTACAGGGGCAGCAGCTGCTATGGGGCCCGCAGTGTCAGGGGGCCCCAGCATCTGACTAAAGAGTGGAGGATGAGGGCAGTGGGATCTGGCGGAGGACAGGGCAGGAGTCGTGGGGGCGGAGGAGGACAGGGCAGGAGTCGTGGGGGCGGAGGAGGACAGAGGAGTCTGGAGTAGGAGAAGGAGGTGACCTCCGGGCAGGAGCATTACTCAGGTCACCAGTCTGTGTGGTCCCAGTCCCGTTCCTGTCCCTGTGCACTGACCGTTCTGTACCCATATATTGTTCTTCCATGTGGATAATAAGTATAATGTGATTGTTCTCTGTGTGGAGAACCCGGGGGGGCATCCGATTCCTGACATCTCCGGACACAAGGAAACCATCAGCCGCACAGAAGACGGAAGCGCTGTGCTCGGGGTAATGAATTTACTGGAGTCGCTGCTTTCCAGGAAATCATCTGCTCATTACTGTCTGCCCGGGGGTCAGATGCAGCAGAGATGACGATGAGCAGGGTGGGCAGACAGGGGGCTGCCAGCTGGAAAGTCCTAATGATGCCCCCAGTGTCACCCGTAACGCTAGAGGGACGGTAACCGGGTGACACATGGACACTCGGATCCTTAATGGTAAAAAGAGACGGTCGGGGGATCTGGACGGTGAATTCAGTTTTAGTTTATTTTGATGAGTTTAAGGGATTCTCCACTTTCAGCCAATAAATAATATTGTTTGTGGAATGAAACGTTTTACATACTTTCTACATCTCTGCTTGCTGTCCTGCTATAGGAAGGTTCATTGTTTACTTCAAGTGTATAAAGGCCATTCCATAGTCCTGCCAGGACCTAAGGTGGTGATGGAGACCTTCACCTGGAAGATCCTCCTACACCTGTTGGAACTGAAAGTAGCCGGGGGACGGTGAGGATCCCCTGGGCTCTACCGGGCAGATAGTATAGGGGAAGCTTGTGGTGGTAATAGATCTGCACACAGGGTGCGCCTGGTCGTGCTGGCTGCACACAGGGTGCGCCTGGTCGTGCTGGCTGCACACAGGGTGCGCCTGGTCGTGCTGGCTGCACACAGGGTGCGCCTGGTCGTGCTGGCTGCACACAGGGTGCGCCTGGTCGTGCTGGCTGCACACAGGGTGCGCCTGGTCGTGCTGGCTGCACACAGGGTGCGCCTGGTCGTGCTGGCTGCACACAGGGTGCGCCTGGTCGTGCTGGCTGCACACAGGGTGCGCCTGGTCGTGCTGGCTGCACACAGGGTGCGCCTGGTCGTGCTGGCTGCACACAGGGTGCGCCTGGTCGTGCTGGCTGCACACAGGGTGCGCCTGGTCGTGCTGGCTGCACACAGGGTGCGCCTGGTCGTGCTGGCTGCACACAGGGTGCGCCTGGTCGTGCTGGCTGCACACAGGGTGCGCCTGGTCGTGCTGGCTGCACACAGGGTGCGCCTGGTCGTGCTGGCTGCACACAGGGTGCGCCTGGTCGTGCTGGCTGCACACAGGGTGCGCCTGGTCGTGCTGGCTGCACACAGGGTGCGCCTGGTCGTGCTGGCTGCACACAGGGTGCGCCTGGTCGTGCTGGCTGCACACAGGGTGCGCCTGGTCGTGCTGGCTGCACACAGGGTGCGCCTGGTCGTGCTGGCTGCACACAGGGTGCGCCTGGTCGTGCTGGCTGCACACAGGGTGCGCCTGGTCGTGCTGGCTGCACACAGGGTGCGCCTGGTCGTGCTGGCTGCACACAGGGTGCGCCTGGTCGTGCTGGCTGCACACAGGGTGCGCCTGGTCGTGCTGGCTGCACACAGGGTGCGCCTGGTCGTGCTGGCTGCACACAGGGTGCGCCTGGTCGTGCTGGCTGCACACAGGGTGCGCCTGGTCGTGCTGGCTGCACACAGGGTGCGCCTGGTCGTGCTGGCTGCACACAGGGTGCGCCTGGTCGTGCTGGCTGCACACAGGGTGCGCCTGGTCGTGCTGGCTGCACACAGGGTGCGCCTGGTCGTGCTGGCTGCACACAGGGTGCGCCTGGTCGTGCTGGCTGCACACAGGGTGCGCCTGGTCGTGCTGGCTGCACACAGGGTGCGCCTGGTCGTGCTGGCTGCACACAGGGTGCGCCTGGTCGTGCTGGCTGCACACAGGGTGCGCCTGGTCGTGCTGGCTGCACACAGGGTGCGCCTGGTCGTAGCAGGGCTGAGGTAGTACTGACTGTATACAGGATACATATTACAGGGTCAGGAGGGGCCGGGACGTCTGCAGTGTAATAATGTCACATGTTACGGATGGTGCATGGCACGGGGTCAGGAGGGGCCGGGACGTCTGCAGTGTAATAATGTCACATGTTACGGATGGTGCATGGCACGGGGTCAGGAGGGGACGGGACGTCTGCAGTGTAATAATGTCACATGTTACGGATGGTGCATGGCACGGGGTCAGGAGGGGCCGGGACGTCTGCAGTGTAATAATGTCACATGTTATGGATGATACATGGTCAGGAGCGGCCGGGACGTCTGCAGTGTAATAATGTCACATGTTACGGATGGTGCATGGCACGGGGTCAGGAGGGGCCGGGAAGTCTGCAGTGTAATAATGTCACATGTTACTGATGGTGCATGGCACGGGGTCAGGAGGGGCCGGGACGTCTGCAGTGTAATAATGTCACATGTTATGGATGATACATGGTCAGGAGCGGCCGGGACGTCTGCAGTGTAATAATGTCACATGTTATGGATGATACATGGTCAGGAGCGGCCGGGACGTCTGCAGTGTAATAATGTCACATGTTATGGATGATACATGGTGCAGGGTCAGGAGGGGCCGGGATGTCTGCAGTGTAATAATATCACATGTTATGGATGATACATGGTACAGGGTCAGGAGGAGGAGGGATGTCTGCAGTGTAATAATATCACATGTTATGGATGATACACGGTACAGGGTCAGGAGGGGCCGGGATGTCTGCAGTGTAATAATATCACATGTTATGGATGATACACGGTACAGGGTCAGGAGGGGCCGGGATGTCTGCAGTGTAATAATATCACATGTTATGGATGATACACGGTGCAGGGTCAGGAGGGGCCGGGATGTCTGCAGTGTAATAATATCACATGTTATGGATGATACACGGTGCAGGGTCAGGAGGGGCCGGGATGTCTGCAGTGTAATAATATCACATGTTATGGATGATACACGGTGCAGGGTCAGGAGGGGCCGGGATGTCTGCAGTGTAATAATATCACATGTTATGGATGATACACGGTGCAGGGTCAGGAGGGGCTGGGATGTCTGCAGTGTAATAATATCACATGTTATGGATGATACACGGTACAGGGTCAGGAGGGGCCGGGATGTCTGCAGTGTAATAATATCACATGTTATGGATGATACACGGTACAGGGTCAGGAGGAGCCGGGATGTCTGCAGTGTAATAATATCACATGTTATGGATGTTACATGGTACAGGGTCAGGAGGAGCCGGGATGTCTGCAGTGTAATAATATCACATGTTATGGATGATACATGGTCAGGAGCGGCCGGGACGTCTGCAGTGTAATAATATCACATGTTATGGATGATACACGGTGCAGGGTCAGGAGGGGCCGGGATGTCTGCAGTGTAATAATATCACATGTTATGGATGATACACGGTACAGGGTCAGGAGGGGCCGGGATGTCTGCAGTGTAATAATATCACATGTTATGGATGATACACGGTACAGGGTCAGGAGGGGCCGGGATGTCTGCAGTGTAATAATATCACATGTTATGGATGATACACGGTACAGGGTCAGGAGGGGCCGGGATGTCTGCAGTGTAATAATATCACATGTTATGGATGATACATGGTACAGGGTCAGGAGGGGCCGGGATGCCTGCAGTGTAATAATATCACATGTTATGGATGATACATGGCACAGGGTCAGGAGGGGCTGGGATGTCTGCAGTGTAATAATATCACATGTTATGGATGATACATGGTACAGGGTCAGGAGGAGGAGGGATGTCTGCAGTGTAATAATATCACATGTTATGGATGATACACGGTACAGGGTCAGGAGGGGCCGGGATGTCTGCAGTGTAATAATATCACATGTTATGGATGATACACGGTACAGGGTCAGGAGGGGCCGGGATGTCTGCAGTGTAATAATATCACATGTTATGGATGATACACGGTACAGGGTCAGGAGGGGCCGGGATGTCTGCAGTGTAATAATATCACATGTTATGGATGATACATGGTACAGGGTCAGGAGGGGCGGGATGTCTGTAGTGTAATAATATCACATGGGGAGTTAACCCCTGCCATACTAACAGGACGTGTAATGTTACTCACACAACTTTCCCAGACTCCAGAACAGCAGATCTGCCTTGCCCTGCAGTCATAGTAAGGTCACTCAGCTTTTCCAGAGACAGATAATTACTAAGATAATGAATCTGACAAATACAAAACTATTTATTTCAGAAAAAGGTAAAATAAGTGTAAGAACATTTTAGACAAATCATGTAAAAACCGCGGGAAACGGAGCGACCCCCCCCCCCTAACACCCGGAGTCCCAACGGCCGAGGAGGCGGCTACCTACTGATACAGATACCTACCTGAGCCGTAACAAAGGCCGACCATGTATCTGCTAGAACACAGCTCATCACTGACAGCAAGCAGAGGTCTTACAGCCACAGCACAGTTATGCCTCCAGCTGCCGCAACCACCAAGAGGAAAACCTTCCGGAAATCTAAAATATCTATTCACAGAATTTGGTGGAAGAAAAGTGTCCTTTGTGGTTTTGGCAGCAGCATTCATAAGGTCACCCTAGGGGTCGTGCCGCTCCTGCGGGTCACATGGGAGGGGGCGGGATCTAAAAACCACATACCACTGCCTTATCCAATAATAAAATCCAAATAAAACCGGACTCACCCGGGGGAGGGGGCAATGAATGATTGAATGAAGCCCCGCCCCATAGTCATGTGACACCCTTGAAGAGGCGGGGTTATGAATAAATGAACTGCCCCCTTCTATGTAAAAGTATAAAATGTAAGTCGTGGCGCCTCCTGCTGCTGGCGGGTCAGTCGTACATGTCCTCGAACACCCTCTGCCCCATCTCGATGTAGACCTCCTTCTCCTGGGGGGTCATCTGTGCCACCAGCTCCGGCCTCTGGCTGACCTCGCTGTACAGGAAAGGTCGTCCCCCCACCGTGACCGTGGGGTCTGCGGACACCTCCTCAAACTCGTCCTCGTCATCATCCTCGTCCTCCATCAGGCGGGGGGCGCTGGTGAGCGGGTGGCGGGGGGCCGGGCTCTCTGCCTCGGACTCGCTGGTGTCGCTGTCTGAATCGCTGCCCATGCCGGTGTTGGTGCTGGGGGCGGAGGAGACCCCCACGGCACCGGCGCCGCTCTTCTTCTCGTGGATCAGCAGCGCCTGCATCACCTCCTCATTCTCATCCGCCAGCGGCCGACTCGCGTCCTGGAAGGAGTCCGCGTCCAGACCTGGGGAGACACGAGGGGTCATATACAGCGACCTCACACATACAGGGGTCATATACAGCGACCCGACACACACAGGGGTCATATACAGCGACCCGACACACACAGGGGTCATATACAGCGACCTGACACACACAGGGGTCATATACAGCGACCAGACACACACAGGGGTCATATACAGCGACCAGACACACACAGGGGTCATATACAGCGACCTGACACACACAGGGGTCATATACAGCGACCAGACACACACAGGGGTCATATACAGCGACCAGACACACACAGGGGTCATATACAGCGACCTGACACACACAGGGGTCATATACAGCGACCTGACACACACAGGGGTCATATACAGCGACCCGACACACACAGGGGTCATATACAGCGACCCGACACACACAGGGGTCATATACAGCGACCAGACACACACAGGGGTCATATACAGCGACCAGACACACACAGGGGTCATATACAGCGACCCGACACACACAGGGGTCATATACAGCGACCCGACACACACAGGGGTCATATACAGCGACCCGACACACACAGGGGTCATATACAGCGACCCGACACACACAGGGGTCATATACAGCGACCCGACACACACAGGGGGTCATATACAGCGACCAGACACACACAGGGGGTCATATACAGCGACCCGACACACACAGGGGTCATATACAGCGACCCGACACACATACAGGGGTCATATACAGCGACCCGACACACACAGGGGGTCATATACAGCGACCCGACACACACAGGGGTCATATACAGCGACCCGACACACACAGGGGGTCATATACAGCGACCCGACACACACAGGGGTCATATACAGCGACCCGACACACACAGGGGGTCATATACAGCGACCTGACACACACAGGGGTCATATACAGCGACCTGACACACACAGGGGTCATATACAGCGACCAGACACACACAGGGGTCATATACAGCGACCCGACACACACAGGGGGTCATATACAGCGACCAGACACACACAGGGGGTCATATACAGCGACCCGACACACACAGGGGTCATATACAGCGACCCGACACACACAGGGGGTCATATACAGCGACCCGACACACACAGGGGTCATATACAGCGACCTGACACACACAGGGGTCATATACAGCGACCCGACACACACAGGGGTCATATACAGCGACCCGACACACACAGGGGGTCATATACAGCGACCTGACACACACAGGGGTCATATACAGCGACCAGACACACACAGGGGGTCATATACAGCGACCTGACACACACAGGGGTCATATACAGCGACCCGACACACACAGGGGGTCATATACAGCGACCTGACACACACAGGGGTCATATACAGCGACCCGACACACACAGGGGTCATATACAGCGACCCGACACACACAGGGGGTCATATACAGCGACCCGACACACACAGGGGTCATATACAGCGACCAGACACACACAGGGGTCATATACAGCGACCAGACACATACAGGGGTCATATACAGCGACCCGACACACACAGGGGTCATATACAGCGACCCGACACACACAGGGGTCATATACAGCGACCCGACACACACAGGGGGTCACACAGGGAGAGGCGACCTAAGACTGACCCTGTGGTGGCCAAGTTAGGACGTGAAACAAAAAGTAGTAGAAATTTTCAAATATTGGGTCTTCTCCCCAGAGACGCCTCTACTGCCTCTATTTATAGCAACTCCATGAGGAATCACAGATTTATACTTCAGGATTGTTCTCCAAATGGTGTAGGGGGCGGATCCTCACACTGCTGTGCTCTGTGCAACCTCTATTGAGCTGTTACTGAGCACCTTTATTCTGCTCTGACTTTTGCAACTTTAAAGCAATACAGTAGGCTGAGTCTGTGGTGTAGCTCAATGCACAGAGCACAGCAGTGTGAGGTCTACAATCCTGAAATATAAATCCATATCTCACAGTCCTGCTGCTACTAATATCATACACAGAGGTCTGATTACACGTAACACTGGCTGCAGAGAGCACAGAGCACAGCAGTGTGAGGTCTGACTACACATCTCTCCAGGGACAATACATAACACTGACTGCAGAGAGCACAGAGCACAGCAGTGTGAGGTCTGATTACACATCTCTCCAGGGACAATACATAACACTGACTGCAGAGAGCACAGAGCACAGCAGTGTGAGGTCTGATTACACATCTCTCCAGGGACAATACATAACACTGACTGCAGAGAGCACAGAGCACAGCAGTGTGAGGTCTGATTACACATCTCTCCAGGACAATACATAACACTGGCTGCAGAGAGCACAGGGCACAGCAGTGTGAGGTCTGATTACACATCTCTCCAGGGACAATACATAACACTGGCTGCAGAGAGCACAGAGCACAGCAGTGTGAGGCTGATTACACATCTCTCCAGGGACAATACATAACACTGGCTGCAGAGAGCACAGAGCACAGCAGTGTGAGGTCTGATTACACATCTCTCCAGGGACAGTACATAATACTGGCTGCAGAGAGCACAGCAGTGTGAGGTCTGATTACACATCTCTCCAGGGACAACACATAACACTGGCTGCAGAGAGCACAGCAGTGTGAGGTCTGATTACACATCTCTCCAGGGACAATACATAACACTGTCTGCAGAGAGCACAGAGCACAGCAGTGTGAGGTCTGATTACACATCTCTCCAGGGACAATACATAACACTGTCTGCAGAGAGCACAGAGCACAGCAGTGTGAGGTCTGATTACACATCTCTCCAGGGACAATACATAACACTGGCTGCAGAGAGCACAGAGCACAGCAGTGTGAGGTATAATTGAGCATCTCTCCAGGGACAATACATAACACTGTCTGCAGAGAGCACAGAGCACAGCAGTGTGAGGTATAATTGAGCATCTCTCCGGGGACAATACATAACACTGGCTGCAGAGAGCACAGAGCACAGCAGTGTGAGGTATAATCTCTCCGGGGACAATACATAACACTGGCTGCAGTCTGTATGATGACACTTGCTGACTCACCATCTTTGATGTCGGTGGTCTCGCTGTAAGCTCCGCCCTGCACGGTGCTCTCCCTCAGCCAGATGGGGCGCTCTTTCACTGGTTTGCCCTCGGTGGGCGCTCTCTGCAGGTCCTCCTGCTCCTCCATGCTGATGACCACGTCTTGGGTGTAGAGATCATCATAGGACGGACCTTTGGACCAGGATTCCTTGTGAGGACCGGAGGGTCCCACCCCCGCAGCCGCGGCCCGGTCCTTACTGCAAAACAAGGAGGATTAACAGCGAGAACAGCCCCCCCCCAGACATACACAGCGCACGGAGGGGGGAAATTACCCCCCCCCCCCAATAATCATCCACTAAGTGCAGAGTTATAGAGATATGACAGGAAAGAAAGAACTGAGGGGGAGACAAAGGAACGTGATACAATGTACCAAAAACACAACCTACACCCCCACAGAATACAGGGGCCCCCAACACCTACAGGAGAGGACCCCAAATATACAGAAAACTGAGGCACCAAGTACAAACAGGACATTACTGATCCTGCATTATACTGCAGAGCTGCACTCACTTTTCTGGATTCTATGTGTGAGGGGGCAGAAAGCTTTTCCTGCTGTTCCCTTAGTTCCTGCATAAAACTAGTTCTATCACACAATGCAGGATGTTACAGCGCCCCCTGCAGTTCAGGAGGATCATGTACCTTTGTCTGAGTGCTGGGATTTCTGTGGGTTCTGGCTCCAAGATCTCGTAGGCAAGGTTTATGTCCTCGGTGTCACGGAGCAGAGCGTAGATCGGTTCTATCTGCTCATTAAATCGGGCAACAAGGGTGCGGGCGTCCTTCTTGGGCATCGCAGACTCATCCTCCTCCACCTCTGTCTGGCAGAATGTACATCGAAAAGTGCCTGGAAGACGAGAAGATTATCAGGCAAGAAGCCAATGTCATGTATGTACAAAGAGACTGCAGAATAGTGAGTGCAGCTCTGGGGTATAATACAGGATGTAACTCAGGATCAGTACAGGATAAGTAATGTCATGTATGTACACAGTGACTGCACCAGCAGCAGAATAGTGAGTGCAGCTCTGGGGTATAATACAGGATGTAACTCAGGATCAGTACAGGATAAGTAATGTCATGTATGTACAGTGACTGCACCAGCAGCAGAATAGTGAGTGCAGCTCTGGAGTATAATACAGGATGTAACTCAGGATCAGTACAGGATAAGTAATGTCATGTATGTACACAGTGACTCCTCCAGCAGCAGAATAGTGAGTGCAGCTCTGGAGTATAATACAGGATGTAACTCAGGATCAGTACAGGATAAGTAATGTCATGTATGTACACAGTGACTGCACCAGCAGCAGAATAGTGAGTGCAGCTCTGGAGTATAATACAGGATGTAACTCAGGATCAGTACAGGATAAGTAATGTCATGTATGTACAGTGACTGCACCAGCAGCAGAATAGTGAGTGCAGCTCTGGAGTATAATACAGGATGTAACTCAGGATCAGTACAGGATAAGTAATGTCATGTATGTACACAGTGACTCCTCCAGCAGCAGAATAGTGAGTGCAGCTCTGGAGTATAATACAGGATGTAACTCAGGATCAGTACAGGATAAGTAATGTCATGTATGTACACAGTGACTGCACCAGCAGCAGAATAGTGAGTGCAGCTCTGGAGTATAATACAGGATGTAACTCAGGATCAGTACAGGATAAGTAATGTCATGTATGTACACAGTGACTGCACCAGCAGCAGAATAGTGAGTGCAGCTCTGGGGTATAATACAGGATGTAACTCAGGATCAGTGCAGGATAAGTAATGTCATGTATGTACACAGTGACTGCACCAGCAGCAGAATAGTGAGTGCAGCTCTGGGGTATAATACAGGATGTAACTCAGGATCAGTACAGGATAAGTAATGTCATGTATATACACAGTGACTGTACCAGCAGCAGAATAGTGAGTGCAGCTCTGGGGTATAATACAGGATGTAACTCAGGATCAGTGCAGGATAAGTAATGTCATGTATGTACACAGTGACTGCACCAGCAGCAGAATAGTGAGTGCAGCTCTGGAGTATAATACAGGATGTAACTCAGGATCAGTACAGGATAAGTAATGTCATGTATGTACTCAGTGACTGCACCAGCAGCAGAATAGTGAGTGCAGCTCTGGGGTATAATACAGGATGTAACTCAGGATCAGTACAGGATAAGTAATGTCATGTATGTACACAGTGACTGCACCAGCAGCAGAATAGTGAGTGCAGCTCTGGAGTATAATACGGGATGTAACTCAGGATCAGTACAGGATAAGTAATGTCATGTATGTACACAGTGACTGCACCAGCAGCAGAATAGTGAGTGCAGCTCTGGGGTATAATACAGGATGTAACTCAGGATCAGTACAGGATAAGTAATGTCATGTATGTACACAGTGACTGCACCAGCAGCAGAATAGTGAGTGCAGCTCTGGGGTATAATACAGGATGTAACTCAGGATCAGTACAGGATAAGTAATGTCATGTATGTACAGTGACTGCACCAGCAGCAGAATAGTGAGTGCAGCTCTGGGGTATAATACAGGATGTAACTCAGGATCAGTACAGGATAAGTAATGTCATGTATGTACAGTGACTGCACCAGCAGCAGAATAGTGAGTGCAGCTCTGGGGTATATGATCTGATCTCCTGATGCTACTGTCTATCTTTCTGAGTAGATGACGTGCGGCGCCTGCAGAGAGTTTCAAGGTCTCGCATTCAGCGAGTGTCTGCAGCGGCGTTCATCGCTCTACGCCTCCAGCTTTCCAGCTGCTCATTGTTTCTCCTCCCGGATCCTGACAATGGCGCGGAGCAGAGGGAGACGCAGCCAAGGTCGGAGTCACTTCTGCGGCGGTTTTGCTTCTGGAAATGACATTAAAAGAAGAACAAAAACAACAACAAATTCTGCTGTGATCTTCAAGGGTTAATCCTGCGGAAAGCTGGGTGGAGGTTGATCCTGAGCATCATCCTCCAGTCACACCCAGAGCTGCGTGCAGATAGTTGGAAGACCGCAGCTTCCATTATACTAAGCGTCATTGGACCTCACAGCTCAGGGAGGCATCATGGTAGCAGCTCTCGCTGTGACTAGAGTAGAACATAGAACTGATGTAGTGAAATGACTTCATATTAGGACAAGGTCACTTTAAGGGAAGTCAACCTCTATAAGATCTCATTCACACACAGCAGAAAAGCAGAACCAGCGGATTTTCATAGGGTGAAAGGGACTGCAGCGAGGCCTTAAAGGGGAAGGAGAAGGCAGACAAAGGCAGAGGATGCTGGGAGCCCCAGGGAATTGTGGGGCTTTAACGCCGCCTGTGGTCAGGAATAGAGAGGAGCCGGGGCCCATCAGGGATCAATCACAAGGAAATAACTGCAGGACTGGTAGAGGAAGGGTTAAACTGCCCTCACCTATTCCCCCCTGTACAGTCTCCTCTCCCCAGGGTGTATTGGCTGATAACAGAGAGTAATAGATTGTATTCCCCCCCCCCCCCTGTACAGTCTCCTCTCCCCGGGATGTAATGGCTGATAACAGAGAGTAATAGATTGTATCCCCCCTGTACAGTCTCCTCTCCCCGGGATGTAATGGCTGATAACAGAGAGTAATAGATTGTATCCCCCCTGTACAGTCTCCTCTCCCCGGGATGTAATGGCTGATAACAGAGAGTAATAGATTGTATCCCCCCTGTACAGTCTCCTCTCCCCGGGATGTAATGGCTGATAACAGAGAGTAATAGATTGTATCCCCCCCTGTACAGTCTCCTCTCCCCGGGATGTAATGGCTGATAACAGAGAGTAATAGATTGTATCCCCCCTGTACAGTCTCCTGCCCCCGGGATGTAATGGCTGATAACAGAGAGTAATAGATTGTACCCCCCCCCCCCCCCCTGTACAGTCTCCTCTCCCCGGGGTGTAATGGCTGATAACAGAGAGTAATAGATTGTATCCCCCCCTGTACAGTCTCCTCTCCCCGGGATGTAATGGCTGATAACAGAGAGTAATAGATTGTATCCCCCTGTACAGTCTCCTCTCCCCGGGATGTAATGGCTGATAACAGAGAGTAATAGATTGTATCCCCCTGTACAGTCTCCTCTCCCCGGGATGTAATGGCTGATAACAGAGAGTAATAGATTGTATCCCCCTGTACAGTCTCCTCTCCCCGGGATGTAATGGCTGATAACAGAGAGTAATAGATTGTATCCCCCTGTACAGTCTCCTCTCCCCGGGATGTAATGGCTGATAACAGAGAGTAATAGATTGTATCCCCCCTGTACAGTCTTCTCTCCCCGGGGTGTAATGGCTGATAACAGAGAGTAATAGATTGTATCCCCCCTGTACAGTCTCCTCTCCCCGGGGTGTAATGGCTGATAACAGAGAGTAATAGATTGTATCCCCCCCTGTACAGTCTTCTCTCCCCGGGGTGTAATGGCTGATAACAGAGAGTAATAGATTGTATCCCCCCCTGTACAGTCTTCTCTCCCCGGGGTGTAATGGCTGATAACAGAGAGTAATAGATTGTATCCCCCCTGTACAGTCTTCTCTCCCCGGGGTGTAATGGCTGATAACAGAGAGTAATAGATTGTATCCCCCTGTACAGTCTCCTCTCCCCGGGGTGTAATGGCTGATAACAGAGAGTAATAGATTGTATCCCCCCCTGTACAGTCTTCTCTCCCCGGGGTGTAATGGCTGATAACAGAGAGTAATAGATTGTACCCCCCCCCCCCCCTGTACAGTCTCCTCTCCCCGGGGTGTAATGGCTGATAACAGAGAGTAATAGATTGTATCCCTCCTGTACAGTCTCCTCTCCCCGGGATGTAATGGCTGATAACAGAGAGTAATAGATTGTATCCCCCCCTGTACAGTCTCCTCTCCCCGGGGTGTAATGGCTGATAACAGAGAGTAATAGATTGTAATAGATTGTATCCCCCTGTACAGTCTCCTCTCCCCGGGATGTAATGGCTGATAACAGAGAGTAATAGATTGTATCCCCCTGTACAGTCTCCTCTCCCCGGGGTGTAATGGCTGATAACAGAGAGTAATAGATTGTATCCCCCCCCCCCCCTGTACAGTCTCCTCTCCCCGGGATGTAATGGCTGATAACAGAGAGTAATAGATTGTATCCCCCCCCCCCTGTACAGTCTCCTCTCCCCGGGGCGTTATGGCTGATAACAGAGAGTAATAGATTGTATCCCCCTGTACAGTCTCCTCTCCCCGGGGTGTAATGGCTGATAACAGAGAGTAATAGATTGTATCCCCCCTGTACAGTCTCCTCTCCCCAGGGTGTATTGGCTGATAACAGAGAGTAATAGATTGTATTCCCCCCCCCCCCTGTACAGTCTCCTCTCCCCGGGGTGTAATGGCTGATAACAGAGAGTAATAGATTGTATCCCCCCTGTACAGTCTCCTCTCCCCGGGATGTAATGGCTGATAACAGAGAGTAATAGATTGTATCCCCCTGTACAGTCTCCTCTCCCCGGGATGTAATGGCTGATAACAGAGAGTAATAGATTGTATCCCCCCCTGTACAGTCTCCTCTCCCCGGGATGTAATGGCTGATAACAGAGAGTAATAGATTGTATCCCCCTGTACAGTCTCCTCTCCCCGGGATGTAATGGCTGATAACAGAGAGTAATAGATTGTATCCCCCTGTACAGTCTCCTCTCCCCGGGGTGTAATGGCTGATAACAGAGAGTAATAGATTGTATCCCCCCTGTACAGTCTCCTCTCCCCGGGGTGTAATGGCTGATAACAGAGAGTAATAGATTGTATCCCCCTGTACAGTCTCCTCTCCCCGGGGTGTAATGGCTGATAACAGAGAGTAATAGATTGTATCCCCCCTGTACAGTCTTCTCTCCCCGGGGTGTAATGGCTGATAACAGAGAGTAATAGATTGTATCCCCCCTGTACAGTCTTCTCTCCCCGGGGTGTAATGGCTGATAACAGAGAGTAATAGATTGTATCCCCCCTGTACAGTCTCCTCTCCCCGGGGTGTAATGGCTGATAACAGAGAGTAATAGATTGTATCCCCCCCTGTACAGTCTTCTCTCCCCGGGGTGTAATGGCTGATAACAGAGAGTAATAGATTGTATCCCCCCCTGTACAGTCTTCTCTCCCCGGGGTGTAATGGCTGATAACAGAGAGTAATAGATTGTATCCCCCCTGTACAGTCTTCTCTCCCCGGGGTGTAATGGCTGATAACAGAGAGTAATAGATTGTATCCCCCTGTACAGTCTCCTCTCCCCGGGGTGTAATGGCTGATAACAGAGAGTAATAGATTGTATCCCCCCCTGTACAGTCTTCTCTCCCCGGGGTGTAATGGCTGATAACAGAGAGTAATAGATTGTATCCCCCCCTCTGTACAGTCTCCTCTCCCCGGGATGTAATGGCTGATAACTGAGAGTAATAGATTGTATCCCCCCCTGTACAGTCTCCTCTCCCCGGGGTGTAATGGCTGATAACAGAGAGTAATAGATTGTAATAGATTGTATCCCCCTGTACAGTCTCCTCTCCCCGGGATGTAATGGCTGATAACAGAGAGTAATAGATTGTATCCCCCTGTACAGTCTCCTCTCCCCGGGGTGTAATGGCTGATAACAGAGAGTAATAGATTGTATCCCCCCCCCCCCTGTACAGTCTCCTCTCCCCGGGATGTAATGGCTGATAACAGAGAGTAATAGATTGTATCCCCCCCCCCTGTACAGTCTCCTCTCCCCGGGGCGTTATGGCTGATAACAGAGAGTAATAGATTGTATCCCCCTGTACAGTCTCCTCTCCCCGGGGTGTAATGGCTGATAACAGAGAGTAATAGATTGTATCCCCCCCCCTGTACAGTCTCCTCTCCCCGGGATGTAATGGCTGATAACAGAGAGTAATAGATTGTATCCCCCCCTGTACAGTCTCCTCTCCCCGGGATGTAATGGCTGATAACAGAGAGTAATAGATTGTATCCCCCCCTGTACAGTCTCCTCTCCCCGGGGTGTAATGGCTGATAACAGAGAGTAATAGATTGTATCCCCCTGTACAGTCTCCTCTCCCCGGGGTGTAATGGCTGATAACAGAGAGTAATAGATTGTATCCCCCCCCCCTGTACAGTCTCCTCTCCCCGGGATGTAATGGCTGATAACAGAGAGTAATAGATTGTATCCCCCCCCCCTGTACAGTCTCCTCTCCCCGGGATGTAATGGCTGATAACAGAGAGTAATAGATTGTATCCCCCCTGTACAGCCTCCTCTCCCCGGGGTGTAATGGCTGATAACAGAGAGTAATAGATTGTATCCCCCCCTGTACAGTCTCCTCTCCCCGGGGTGTAATGGCTGATAACAGAGAGTAATAGATTGTATCCCCCCCCTGTACAGTCTCCTCTACCCGGGATGTAATGGCTGATAACAGAGAGTAATAGATTGTATCCCCCCCCCTGTACAGTCTCCTCTCCCCGGGATGTAATGGCTGATAACAGAGAGTAATAGATTGTATCCCCCCTGTACAGTCTCCTCTCCCCGGGGTGTAATGGCTGATAACAGAGAGTAATAGATTGTATCCCCCCCCTGTACAGTCTCCTCTCCCCGGGGTGTAATGGCTGATAACAGAGAGTAATAGATTGTATCCCCCCCCCCCTGTACAGTCTCCTCTCCCCGGGGTGTAATGGCTGATAACAGAGAGTAATAGATTGTATCCCCCTGTACAGTCTCCTCTCCCCGGGATGTAATGGCTGATAACAGAGAGTAATAGATTGTATCCCCCCTGTACAGTCTCCTCTCCCCGGGGTGTAATGGCTGATAACAGAGAGTAATAGATTGTATACCCCCCCCTGTACAGTCTCCTCTCCCCGGGGTGTAATGGCTGATAACAGAGAGTAATAGATTGTATCCCCCCCTGTACAGTCTCCTCTCCCCGGGATGTAGTGGCTGATAACAGAGAGTAATAGATTGTATCCCCCCTGTACAGTCTCCTCTCCCCGGGATGTAATGGCTGATAACAGAGAGTAATAGATTGTATCCCCCCTGTACAGTCTCCTCTCCCCGGGGTGTAATGGCTGATAACAGAGAGTAATAGATTGTATCCCCCCCTGTACAGTCTCCTCTCCCCGGGGTGTAATGGCTGATAACAGAGAGTAATAGATTGTATCCCCCCCTGTACAGTCTCCTCTCCCTGGGGTGTAATGGCTGATAACAGAGAGTAATAGATTGTATACCCCTGTACAGTCTCCTCTCCCCGGGGTGTAATGGCTGATAACAGAGAGTAATAGATTGTATACCCCTGTACAGTCTCCTCTCCCCGGGGTGTAATGGCTGATAACAGAGAGTAATAGATTGTATACCCCCCTGTACAGTCTCCTCTCCCCGGGGTGTAATGGCTGATAACAGAGAGTAATAGATTGTATCCCCCCTGTACAGTCCCCTCTCCCCGGGGTGTAATGGCTGATAACAGAGAGTAATAGATTGTATCCCCCCTGTACAGTTTCTTCCCCCCCCTGAGATGTAATGGCTGATAACAGAGAGTAATAGATTGTATCCCTCCTGTACAGTCTCCCCTCCCTGAGATGTAATGGCTGATAACAGAGAGTCTTATCTTCTCATAGATCAGAATCATCCAGGGAGATACATTCTAGGCATGGAAAGAGTTAATCATTAGCCTCCTTATCTGTCTGAACTGGATAGACCTCATGAAGCTTTCAGTAACTGCTCACTACAGATTCATTGCCATTCAGGGTCTTGAGAAAGCTGGGAACAAAGATCATCCGCTGCCCCTGATAAGGTAACACTGAAGAGGGGGGCACTTACTTCCCATAATACACCTCTGCAGACCCTGAACAAGCAGGGAATTGCTGAGACTTGAGACAACGCAGCAGAACTCTGAGCGCAGCTGTGAAGTACAGAGGCCGATAATCACTTGTAGAAGGGGAATTACTACTAATTATTTCTCTCTGAATACAAAGACCGAAACCGGCGAGCAGACAGCACAGCGCCCCCCGAAATGTAACAGAGGGGAATACTGGGGGGTCTTATCAATGGAAGAAACAGCAGGGAGACAACAACCGCCTGGACAGCGAGTAAGCAGGGAGAAGAGCGCCTCCTGCTGGAGCCACCCTCACATAGCAGTCTCCTCCCACTGTATACAGGGGGACACAACAAGGACCCCAGGAAGATCCGGGGACCCCAGAAATTGTGGGGAAGGGATGGAAGTGCAAACATCCTAGTGTGAGTATATGTATGATACTACTCCAGAGCTGCACTCACTATTCTGCTGCTGGTGCAGTCACTGTGTACATACATGACATTACTTATCCTGTACTGATCCTGAGTTACATCCTGTATTATACCCCAGAGCTGCACTCACTATTCTGCTGCTGGTGCAGTCACTGTACATACATGACATTACTTATCCTGTACTGATCCTGAGTTACATCCTGTATTATACCCCAGAGCTGCACTCACTATTCTGCTGCTGGTGCAGTCACTGTGTACATACATGACATTACTTATCCTGTACTGATCCTGAGTTACATCCTGTATTATACCCCAGAGCTGCACTCACTATTCTGCTGCTGGTGCAGTCACTGTGTACATACATGACATTACTTATCCTGTACTGATCCTGAGTTACATCCTGTATTATACCCCAGAGCTGCACTCACTATTCTGCTGCTGGTGCAGTCACTGTGTACATACATGACATTACTTATCCTGTACTGATCCTGAGTTACATCCTGTATTATACTCCAGAGCTGCACTCACTATTCTGCTGCTAGTGCAGTCACTGTGTACATACATGACATTACTTATCCTGTACTGATCCTGAGTTACATCCTGTATTATACTCCAGAGCTGCACTCACTATTCTGCTGCTAGTGCAGTCACTGTGTACATACATGACATTACTTATCCTGTACTGATCCTGAGTTACATCCTGTATTATACTCCAGAGCTGCACTCACTATTCTGCTGCTGGTGCAGTCACTGTGTACATACATGACATTACTTATCCTGTACTGGTCCTGAGTTACATCCTGTATTATACTCCAGAGCTGCACTCACTATTCTGCTGCTGGTGCAGTCACTGTGTACATACATGACATTACTTATCCTGTACTGATCCTGAGTTACATCTTGTATTATACCCCAGAGCTGCACTCACTATTCTGCTGCTGGTGCAGTCACTGTGTACATACATGACATTACTTATCCTGTACTGATCCTGAGTTACATCCTATATTATACCCCAGAGCTGCACTCACTATTCTGCTGCTGGTGCAGTCACTGTGTACATACATGACATTACTTATCCTGTACTGATCCTGAGTTACATCCTGTATTATACCCCAGAGCTGCACTCACTATTCTGCTGCTGGTGCAGTCACTGTGTACATACATGACATTACTTATCCTGTACTGATCCTGAGTTACATCCTGTATTATACTCCAGAGCTGCACTCATTATTCTGCTGCTGGTGCAGTCACTGTGTACATACATGAGATTACTTATCCTGTACTGATCCTGAGTTACATCCTGTATTATACCCCAGAGCTGCACTCACTATTCTGCTGCTGGTGCAGTCACTGTGTACATACATGACATTACTTATCCTGTACTGATCCTGAGTTACATCCTGTATTATACCCCAGAGCTGCACTCACTATTCTGCTGCTGGTGCAGTCACTGTGTACATACATGACATTACTTATCCTGTACTGATCCTGAGATACATCCTGTATTATACCCCAGAGCTGCACTCACTATTCTGCTGCTGGTGCAGTCACTGTGTACATACATGACATTACTTATCCTGTACTGATCCTGAGTTACATCCTGTATTATACCCCAGAGCTGCACTCACTATTCTGCTTCTGGTGCAGTCACTGTGTACATACATGACATTACTTATCCTGTACTGATCCTGAGTTACATCCTGTATTATACTCCAGAGCTGCACTCACTATTCTGCTGCTGGTGCAGTCACTGTGTACATACATGACATTACTTATCCTGTACTGATCCCGAGTTACATCCTGTATTATACCCCAGAGCTGCACTCACTATTCTGCTGCTGGTGCAGTCACTGTGTACATACATGACATTACTTATCCTGTACTGATCCTGAGTTACATCCTGTATTATACTCCAGAGCTGCACTCACTATTCTGCTGGTACAGTCACTGTGTACATACATGACATTACTTATCCTGTACTGATCCTGAGTTACATCCTGTATTATACTCCAGAGCTGCACTCACTATTCTGCTGCTGGTGCAGTCACTGTGTACATACATGACATTACTTATCCTGTACTGATCCTGAGTTACATCCTGTATTATACCCCAGAGCTGCACTCACTATTCTGCTGCTGGTGCAGTCACTGTGTACATACATGACATTACTTATCCTGTACTGATCCTGAGTTACATCCTATATTATACCCCAGAGCTGCACTCACTATTCTGCTGCTGGTGCAGTCACTGTGTACATACATGACATTACTTATCCTGTACTGATCCTGAGTTACATCCTGTATTATACCCCAGAGCTGCACTCACTATTCTGCTGCTGGTGCAGTCACTGTGTACATACATGACATTACTTATCCTGTACTGATCCTGAGTTACATCCTGCATTATACTCCAGAGCTGCACTCACTATTCTGCTGCTGCTGCAGTCACTGTGTACATACATGACATTACTTATCCTGTACTGATCCTGAGATACATCCTGTATTATACCCCAGAGCTGCACTCACTATTCTGCTGCTGGTGCAGTCACTGTGTACATACATGACATTACTTATCCTGTACTGATCCTGAGTTACATCCTGTATTATACCCCAGAGCTACACTCACTATTCTGCTGCTGGTGCAGTCACTGTGTACATACATGACATTACTTATCCTGTACTGATCCGGAGTTACATCCTGTATTATACTCCAGAGCTGCACTCACTATTCTGCTGCTGGTGCTGTCACTGTGTACATACATGACATTACTTATCCTGTACTGATCCTGAGTTACATCCTGTATTATACCCAGAGCTGCACTCACTATTCTGCTGCTGGTGCAGTCACTGTACATACATGACATTACTTATCCTGTACTGATCCTGAGTTACATCCTGTATTATACTCCAGAGCTGCACTCACTATTCTGCTGCTGGTGCAGTCACTGTGTACATACATGACATTACTTATCCTGTACTGATCCTGAGTTACATCCTGTATTATACCCCAGAGCTGCACTCACTATTCTGCTGCTGGTGCAGTCACTGTGTACATACATGACATTACTTATCCTGTACTGATCCTGAGTTACATCCTGTATTATACCCCAGAGCTGCACTCACTATTCTGCTGCTGGTGCAGTCACTGTGTACATACATGACATTACTTATCCTGTACTGATCCTGAGTTACATCCTATATTATACCCCAGAGCTGCACTCACTATTCTGCTGCTGGTGCAGTCACTGTGCACATACATGACATTACTTATCCTGTACTGATCCTGAGTTACATCCTGTATTATACCCCAGAGCTGCACTCACTGTTCTGCTGCTGGTACAGTCACTGTATATAGAGAGTGCAGCTCTGGAGGATGATGTATGTGGTTGGCTCCTCCTTCTCTCTTACCGGTCATGGGGTCAAACAGCTGATTGGCCTCCAGGTCGGTGAATGTGCTGCAGCAGTTGGGACACCTGAATGAGGCTCGGTTGGTGGAGTCCCTCTCGTCAGTCTCTATCCTGCGCCTCATGTGGTCCAGCTTGTACTTGACCACGTTGACCAGCAGGCGGTAGTTGATGAAGTAGTAGTTGTGCCTGGTGGTCTTCCCGTCAGAGGCGGTCTCCACCCGCACACGACATTTGATGAACTTGTCGCCCTTCAGGGTGTTGAGCACGGCCCTCAGCTGCTTGCGGTCAAACTTGAGCAGCTCCAGCATGTCGTCCTCCTTAACGCAGGGGTTACGGATTAGGATGTCCAGCGCCAGCGCATGCTCCAGCCCGTAGAACCCGCGCACCACGTACTTGGCCAGACGCTTCAGCACGGCCGGGACCTCCGTCACCACATCCGCGTCAGTCATGTCACACAGAGTCCTGCAGAGCAGAGGGGTCGTCACAATGACATCTCACGTCAGGAGAGTCCGTTACACTGTGTCACTGCAGTCACAGAGGATTCTCTACACACTGTAACAAAACCTCCGCTCTGACAAGCTTCTGCCCCTCAATATAACGGCGACATTCACTGACAACAAGCAGAGGAGGCATTGAGAGGCTGCTATGTGTCAGCATTAGGGAGAGGTTCTGTTACAATGTAATAGGGGCTATGGGCAGAGGGGGCACATACTTATGTACAGGAGGGGCGGAGCTAAGAGGTAAGTAGCCTCCATAATTTACAATCAGCTAGGCCCAGGACACAGACCCTCAGCCACACACTCACCTCTCACACCGCCTCGCCGGCCACTATACACTACGTCACCAGCCGGCGCCTCTTACTGACGTCATAACCCCGGCCGCCATATTGTGTAAGGGAACCTGTCCTGAGGGGGTGAGCGTTCCCAGGGCTCTGCGCGGCCTCAGCTCTGAATGTCACATCCCCCAGTCTGATACATATATACAAACGTATAATACTATATTATATTACTGTAGCTGCAGTGTTATTACAGGCCGCTGCCAGTACTGATAATGGCGGCCGAAGTTTCATCATAGAATATCCAGCCTGAACCGCACGATGACGCATTTCCTCTATAGAGCGCCTTCTGATTGGTGAACGAATGAAGATCTGACCAATCAGGGCCAGGCGTAGATTGGTTGTCATGGTGACTCGAGAAGAGAGGCGGGGCATGTCCGGGTGACATGGCGGCGCTGGACAGAGTGAAGGTGCTGGTCCTGGGGGACTCTGGTGAGTGCGCGGGGGAGACACCGAGGTCCTAGAGCCGCCCCTCACCGCCCAGAGGAAAGCTGAGAGAAGAGCAATATGGCGGATACACAGAACATCTCCTAGCACTGCCCCCCTCCCTGTGCGGTCCTCTCCCAGCACTGCCCCCCTCCCCCTGTGCGGTCCTCTCCCAGCACTGCCCCCTCCCTGTGTGGTCCTCTCCTTGCACTGCCCCCCTCCCTGTGTGGTCCTCTCCCAGCACTGCCCCCCTCCCCCTGTGCGGTCCTCTCCTAGCACTGCCCCCCTCCCTGTGCGCTCCTCTCCCAGCACTGCCCCCTCCCTGTGTGGTCCTCTCCCAGCACTGCCCCCTCCCTGTGTGGTCCTCTCCCAGCACTGCCCCCTCCCTGTGTGGTCCTCTCCCAGCACTGCCCCCCCCCGTGTGGTCCTCTCCCAGCACTGCCCCCCCCGTGTGCGCTCCTCTCCCAGCACTGCCCCCCGCCCCCTGTGCGCTCCTCTCCCAGCACTGCCCCCCTCCCCCTGTGTGGTCCTCTCCCAGCACTGCCCCCCCCCCCCCGTGTGGTCCTCTCCTAGCACTGCCCCCCTCCCTGTGTGGTCCTCTCCCAGCACTGCCCCCCTCCCCCTGTGTGGTCCTCTCCCAGCACTGCCCCCCTCCCCCTGTGTGGTCCTCTCCCAGCACTGCCCCCTCCCCCTGTGTGGTCCTCTCCCAGCACTGCCCCCCTCCCCCTGTGTGGTCCTCTCCCAGCACTGCCCCCCTCCCCCTGTGCGGTCCTCTCCCAGCACTGCCCCCCTCCCTGTGCGGTCCTCTCCCAGCACTGCCCCCCTCCCTGTGCGGTCCTCTCCCAGCACTGCCCCCCTCCCCCTGTGCGGTCCTCTCCCAGCACTGCCCCCCTCCCCCTGTGCGGTCCTCTCCCAGCACTGCCCCCCGCCCCCTGTGCGGTCCTCTCCCAGCACTGCCCCCCGCCCCCTGTGCGGTCCTCTCCCAGCACTGCCCCCCTCCCCCTGTGCGCTCCTCTCCCAGCACTGCCCCCCTCCCCCTGTGCGCTCCTCTCCCAGCACTGCCCCCCTCCCCCTGTGCGCTCCTCTCCCAGCACTGCCCCCCTCCCCCTGTGCGCTCCTCTCCCAGCACTGCCCCCCTCCCCCTGTGCGCTCCTCTCCCAGCACTGCCCCCCTCCCCCTGTGCGCTCCTCTCCCAGCACTGCCCCCCCCCCCTGTGCGCTCCTCTCCCAGCACTGCCCCCCTCCCCCTGTGCGCTCCTCTCCCAGCACTGCCCCCCTCCCCCTGTGCGCTCCTCTCCCAGCACTGCCCCCCTCCCCCTGTGCGCTCCTCTCCCAGCACTGCCCCCCTCCCCCTGTGCGCTCCTCTCCCAGCACTGCCCCCCTCCCCCTGTGCGCTCCTCTCCCAGCACTGCCCCCCTCCCCCTGTGCGCTCCTCTCCCAGCACTGCCCCCCTCCCCCTGTGCGCTCCTCTCCCAGCACTGCCCCCCTCCCCCTGTGCGCTCCTCTCCCAGCACTGCCCCCCTCCCCCTGTGCGCTCCTCTCCCAGCACTGCCCCCCTCCCCCTGTGCGCTCCTCTCCCAGCACTGCCCCCCTCCCCCTGTGCGCTCCTCTCCCGGATCACTTGCTGGTGTCTCTGTGTTGCAGGGGTGGGGAAGTCGTCGCTGGTCCATCTGCTGTGCCAGAACCTGGTGCTGGGGAACCCGTCTTGGACTGTGGGCTGTTCTGTGGACGTCCGGGTGAGTGATGTGGGGCTGGTACGTAGGGGGCCCGGTCCTGGGAGTCTGGGGCCCCATCACTCCCCTCTCTCTCTCTGTGACAGCTCCATGAGTATCGGGAGGGGACCCCGGAGGAAAAGACCTTCTACATCGAGCTGTGGGACGTGGGCGGCTCCGTGGGCAGCGCCAGCAGCGTCAAGAGCACCAGAGCCGTATTCTACAACAGTGTCAATGGTGAGAGGGGTCCGGGGGGTCCGCTCCCCATCCCACATTACATGGTGTCTACTACTCCAATCACAGCCAAAGCTGCATCATGTCTAGACTACAGGACATGTCTCTGATTGTTTGTAGGGATCGTCCTCGTCCATGATCTGACCAATAAGAAGTCCTCCCAGAACCTGTACCGCTGGTCCCTGGAGGCCCTGAACCGGGACCTGCAGCCCACGGGGGTCCTGGTGACTAACGGGTGAGCCCCCCATTATTACTGACCCTCCACGTGGGAGCTGTGAGGATGGACATTGCTCTGACCCTCCCCCTCTCTGCTCCGGTAGGGATTATGACCGGGAGAACTTTGCTGACAACCAGATCCCTCTGCTGGTCATCGGCACCAAACTGGATCAGATCCCAGAGGCGAAGCGGAGCGAAGTCCTGACCCGCACGGCCTTCCTGGCCGAGGACTTCAATGCCGAGGAGATTAATCTGGTGAGAAGGAGAGAACTGCTGCCGTGTCCTCCAGTCACCCCCAGAGCTGCAGGCACAGAGCTCACACGGGTACCACCCATTCTGTCCATACAATGTATACAGGAAAGGTCCCATTCACTGACAGCAAGCAGAGCTACTGAAACACCTTCACTCACTTTCACTCACATAACACTTGTAGAAGTTTTGGTTAGACAAGTTGCGTCTTCTTTTCCCCAGCAGGGGGCAGTATAACAGTGTGACCTTCTCCCCTACAGGACTGCACCAATACCCGATACCTGGCCGCAGGGTCTTCCAACGCCGTCAAACTGAGCAGGTTCTTCGACAAGGTAACATGGCTGATAACAGAGATCAATAGATTGGAGCACCCTCTGTACAGTCTCACAGCTTGTGACTGCTATATTAAGTAAAGATGATAGGAGAGAGTAGTTATACTGCAGTTAATTCGTTTCAGGGTCTGGGGAAAGTTGGGTTTCTAACAGTCCTCCCATCTTCTGTGTTTCAGGTGATAGAGAAAAGATACTTCTCAAGGGATGGAAGTGCAGTAAGTTTCACCCCCCAAACACCCGTCCATCATGTGAGGCAACCCCACACCATATATCTACATCCTGTATTATACCCCAGAGCTGCACTCACTATTCTGCTGCTGGTGCAGTCACTGTGTACATACATGACATTACTTATCCTGTACTGATCCTGAGTTACATCCTGTATTATACTCCAGAGCTGCACTCACTATTCTGCTGCTGGTGCAGTCACTGTGTACATACATGACATTACTTATCCTGTACTGATCCTGAGTTACATCCTGTATTATACTCCAGAGCTGCACTCACTATTCTGCTGCTGGTGCAGTCACTGTGTACATACATGACATTACTTATCCTGTACTGATCCTGAGTTACATCCTGTATTATATACTCCAGAGCTGCACTCACTATTCTGCTGCTGGTGCAGTCACTGTACATACATGACATTACTTATCCTGTACTGATCCTGAGTTACATCCTGTATTATACCCCAGAGCTGCACTCACTATTCTGCTGCTGGTGCAGTCACTGTGTACATACATGACATTACTTATCCTGTACTGATCCTGAGTTACATCCTGTATTATACCCCAGAGCTGCACTCACTATTCTGCTGCTGGTGCAGTCACTGTACATACATGACATTACTTATCCTGTACTGATCCTGAGTTACATCCTGTATTATACCCCAGAGCTGCACTCACTATTCTGCTGCTGGTATGGTCACTGTGTACATACATGACATTACTTATCCTGTACTGATCCTGAGTTACATCCTGTATTATACCCCAGAGCTGCACTCACTATTCTGCTGCTGGTGCAGTCACTGTGTACATACATGACATTACTTATCCTGTACTGATCCTGAGTTACATCCTGTATTATACCCCAGAGCTGCACTCACTATTCTGCTGCTGGTGCAGTCACTGTGTACATACATGACATTACTTATCCTGTACTGATCCTGAGTTACATCCTGTATTATACCCCAGAGCTGCACTCACTATTCTGCTGCTGGTGCAGTCACTGTGTACATACATGACATTACTTATCCTGTACTGATCCTGAGTTACATCCTGTATTATACCCCAGAGCTGCACTCACTATTCTGCTGGTGGTGCAGTCACTGTGTATATACATGACATTACTTATCCTGTACTGATCCTGAGTTACGTCCTCTATTATACCCCAGAGCTGCACTCACTATTCTGCTGCTGGTGCAGTCACTGTGTACATACATGACATTACTTATCCTGTACTGATCCTGAGTTACATCCTGTATTATACTCCAGAGCTGCACTCACTATTCTGCTGCTGGTGCAGTCACTGTGTACATACATGACATTACTTATCCTGTACTGATCCTGAGTTACATCCTGTATTATACCCCAGAGCTGCACTCACTATTCTGCTGCTGGTGCAGTCACTTTGTACATACATGACATTACTTATCCTGTACTGATCCTGAGTTACATCCTGTATTATACCCCAGAGCTGCACTCACTATTCTGCTGCTGGTGCAGTCACTGTGTACATACATGACATTACTTATCCTGTACTGATCCTGAGTTACATCCTGTATTATACTCCAGAGCTGCACTCACTATTCTGCTGCTGGTGCAGTCACTGTGTACATACATGACATTACTTATCCTGTACTGATCCTGAGTTACATCCTGTATTATACCCCAGAGCTGCACTCACTATTCTGCTGCTGGTGCAGTCACTGTGTACATACATGACATTACTTATCCTGTACTGATCCTGAGTTACATCCTGTATTATACCCCAGAGCTGCACTCACTATTCTGCTGCTGGTGCAGTCACTGTGTACATGCATGACATTACTTATCCTGTACTGATCCTGAGTTACATCCTGTATTATACCCCAGAGCTGCACTCACTATTCTGCTGCTGGTGCAGTCACTGTGTACATACATGACATTACTTATCCTGTACTGATCCTGAGTTACATCCTGTATTATACCCCAGAGCTGCACTCACTATTCTGCTGCTGGTGCAGTCACTGTGTACATACATGACATTACTTATCCTGTACTGATCCTGAGTTACATCCTGTATTATACTCCAGAGCTGCACTCACTATTCTGCTGCTGGTGCAGTCACTGTGTACATACATGACATTACTTATCCTGCACTGATCCTGAGTTACATCCTGTATTATACCCCAGAGCTGCACTCACTATTCTGCTGCTGGTGCAGTCACTGTGTACATACATGACATTACTTATCCTGTACTGATCCTGAGTTACATCCTGTATTATACTCCAGAGATGCACTCACTATTCTGCTGCTGGTGCAGTCACTGTGTACATACGTGACATTACTTATCCTGTACTGATCCTGAGTTACATCCTGTATTATACTCCAGAGCTGCACTCACTATTCTGCTGCTGGTGCAGACCTTATTTCTTCTCTTCTTTCTCTCCCTAGATGGCTGGATTCTCCGATAGGAAGCGTTTTGGATCCTTTAAGAGTCTTCACTATGACTGAGTTACTGACTTATCAGCTTTGCCCTTCAATAAGGACCTATATGGACAGTAACAACGGCCACATCTGATGGATCAGTCAAAAAGAGCCTGGAAGTTGTCATGTGACCGGATCAACGGTGCCAAACTGGCAGATTGTTATTCATTAGAATTTTCTTGGTTCCGCCCCCGTGTGTTACATTGTATCAACTGGAATGTTCTATTGTAAATATTGTGATATTTACAATCACTTCTTGTGATTCTGTCTCTATATTTGTTCCCCAGGCTGCGTTATACTCCAGAGCTGCACTCCTTATTCTGCTGGTGGCTATGGGACGGTGCTCCCCTCACAGCTGCCTTCCCATAATGCACTTAGGCTGGAGGACACTTGTGAGCTGTCAGCAGACACTGGAGCAGCAGAGGAGATTGTTTTATTATTTCATCTGAATAAACCTCCTATTCTGGCCTGTAGTGCTGCCCCCTGTCTGTGAGATGTGTCCTCACACTGCTGTGCTCTTGGGTCTCTGCATTGAGTTGCTCCTTTGCCCCCACTGGTAACATTAGTACCCACCACTCAAATGGAGGAACATGGGTTGCATGCAGCTCTTTGGCTGTGTTCACATATTACAACAAGATTTGTAATCGCATCATAATCCGATTAAACAAGGTTTTAGGTTAAGTTTCTTTATGTAAAAAATGAAACATGAGAATCCACTTCACATTCAGTAAGTTCCCCTTAATCCTCATCACGTCTCATACCTTGTGGTGGTGTATAATGTGTATGTAGTGATCTCCTCCTAGTGGTGGTGTATAATGTGTATGTAGTGATCTCCCCCTAGTGGTGGTGTATAATGTGTATGTAGTGATCTCCTCCTAGTGGTGGTGTATAATGTGTATGTAGTGATCTCCCCCTAGTGGTGGTGTATGATGTGTATGTAGTGATCTCCTCCTAGTGGTGGTGTATAATCTGTATGTAGTGATCTCCTCCTAGTGGTGGTGTATAATGTGTATGTAGTGATCTCCTCCTAGTGGTGATGTATAATGTGTATGTAGTGATCTCCCCCTAGTGGTGGTGTATAATGTGTATGTAGTGATCTCCCCCTAGTGGTGGTGTATAATGTGTATGTAGTGATCTCCTCCTAGTGGTGGTGCATAATCTGTATGTAGTGATCTCCCCCTAGTGGTGGTGTATAATGTGTATGTAGTGATCTCCCCCTAGTGGTGGTGTATAATGTGTATGTAGTGATCTCCTCCTAGTGGTGGTGTATAATGTGTATGTAGTGATCTCCCCCTAGTGGTGGTGTATAATGTGTATGTAGTGATCTCCCCCTAGTGGTGGTGTATAATGTGTATGTAGTGATCTCCCCCTAGTGGTGATGTATAATCTGTATGTAGTGATCTCCTCCTAGTGGTGGTGTATAATGTGTATGTAGTGATCTCCCCCTAGTGGTGGTGTATAATCTGTATGTAGTGATCTCCCCCTAGTGGTGGTGTATAATGTGTATGTAGTGATCTCCTCCTAGTGGTGGTGTATAATCTGTATGTAGTGATCTCCTCCTAGTGGTGGTGTATAATCTGTATGTAGTGACCTCCCCCCTAGTGGTGGTGTATAATATGTATGTAGTGATCTCCTCCTAGTGGTGGTGTATAATGTGTATGTAGTGATCTCCTCCTAGTGGTGGTGTATAATGTGTATGTAGTGATCTCCCCCTAGTGGTGGTGTATAATGTGTATGTAGTGATCTCCTCCTAGTGGTGGTGTATAATCTGTATGTAGTGATCTCCTCCTAGTGGTGGTGTATAATGTGTATGTAGTGATCTCCCCCTAGTGGTGGTGTATAATCTGTATGTAGTGATCTCCTCCTAGTGGTGGTGTATAATGTGTATGTAGTGATCTCCTCCTAGTGGTGGTGTATAATGTGTATGTAGTGATCTCCCCCTAGTGGTGGTGTATAATCTGTATGTAGTGATCTCCTCCTAGTGGTGGTCTATAATCTGTATGTAGTGATCTCCTCCTAGTGGTGGTGTATAATGTGTATGCAGTGATCTCCTCCTAGTGGTGGTGTATAATCTGTATGTAGTGATCTCCCTCTAGTGGTGGTGTATAATGTGTATGTAGTGATCTCCTCCTAGTGGTGGTGTATAATCTGTATGTAGTGATCCCCCCCCTAGTGGTGGTGTATAATCTGTATGTAGTGATCTCCTCCTAGTGGTGGTGTATAATGTGTATGTAGTGATCTCCTCCTAGTGGTGGTGTATAATGTGTATGTAGTGATCTCCCCCTAGTGGTGGTGTATAATGTGTATGTAGTGATCTCCTCCTAGTGGTGGTGTATAATCTGTATGTAGTGATCTCCTCCTAGTGGTGGTGTATAATGTGTATGTAGTGATCTCCCCCTAGTGGTGGTGTATAATGTGTATGTAGTGATCTCCTCCTAGTGGTGGTGTATAATCTGTATGTAGTGATCTCCTCCTAGTAGTGTTGTATAATGTGTATGTAGTGATCTCCCCCTAGTGGTGGTGTATAATCTGTATGTAGTGATCTCCTCCTAGTGGTGGTGTATAATGTGTATGTAGTGATCTCCTCCTAGTGGTGGTGTATAATGTGTATGTAGTGATCTCCTCCTAGTGGTGGTGTATAATGTGTATGTAGTGATCTCTCCCTAGTGGTGATGTATAATATGTATGTAGTGATCTCCCCCTAGTGGTGGTGTATAATGTGTATGTAGTGATCTCCCCCTAGTGGTGGTGTATAATGTGTATGTAGTGATCTCCTCCTAGTGGTGGTGTATAATCTGTATGTAGTGATCTCCCCCTAGTGGTGGTGTATTATGTGTATGTAGTGATCTCCTCCTAGTGGTGGTGTATAATCTGTATGTAGTGATCTCCTCCTAGTGGTGATGTATAATCTGTATGTAGTGATCTCCCCCTAGTGGTGGTGTATAATGTGTATGTAGAGATCTCCCCCTAGTGGTGGTGTATAATGTGTATGTAGTGATCTCCCCCTAGTGGTGGTGTATAATGTGTATGTAGTGATCTCCCCCTAGTGGTGGTGTATAATGTGTATGTAGTGATCTCCCCCTAGTGGTGGTGTATAATGTGTATGTAGTGAGCTCCCCCTAGTGGTGATGTATAATGTGTATGTAGTGATCTCCCCCTAGTGGTGGTGTATAATCTATATGTAGTGATCTCCCCCTAGTGGTGGTGTATAATCTGTATGTAGTGATCTCCCCCTAGTGGTGGTGTATAATCTGTATGTAGTGATCTCCCCCTAGTGGTGGTGTATAATGTGTATGTAGTGATCTCCTCCTAGTGGTGGTGTATAATGTGTATGTAGTGATCTCCCCCTAGTGGTGGTGTATAATGTGTATGTAGTGATCTCCCCCTAGTGGTGGTGTATAATGTGTATGTAGTGATCTCCCCCTAGTGGTGGTGTATAATGTGTATGTAGTGATCTCCCCCTAGTGGTGGTGTATAATGTGTATGTAGTGATCTCCCCCTAGTGGTGGTGTATAATGTGTATGTAGTGATCTCCCCCTAGTGGTGGTGTATAATGTGTATGTAGTGATCTTCCCCTAGTGGTGGTGTATAATCTGTATGTAGTGAGCTCCCCCTAGTGGTGGTGTATAATGTGTATGTAGTGATCTTCCCCTAGTGGTGGTATATAATCTGTATGTAGTGAGCTCCCCCTAGTGGTGGTGTATAATGTGTATGTAGTGATCTCCTCCTAGTGGTGGTGTATAATGTGTATGTAGTGATCTCCCCCTAGTGGTGGTGTATAATGTGTATGTAGTGATCTCCTCCTAGTGGTGGTGTATAATGTGTATGTAGTGATCTCCTCCTAGTGGTGGTGTATAATGTGTATGTAGTGATCTCCTCCTAGTGGTGGTGTATAATGTGTATGTAGTGATCTCCTCCTAGTGGTGGTGTATAATGTGTATGTAGTGATCTCCTCCTAGTGGTGGTGTATAATGTGTATGTAGTGATCTCCCCCTAGTGGTGGTGTATAATGTGTATGTAGTGATCTCCTCCTAGTGGTGGTGTATAATGTGTATGTAGTGATCTCCCCCTAGTGGTGGTGTATAATGTGTATGTAGTGATCTCCTCCTAGTGGTGGTGTATAATGTGTATGTAGTGATCTCCCCCTAGTGGTGGTGTATAATGTGTATGTAGTGAGCTCCTCCTAGTGGTGGTGTATAATCTGTATGTAGTGATCTCCCCCTAGTGGTGGTGTATAATGTGTATGTAGTGATCTCCTCCTAGTGGTGGTGTATAATGTGTATGTAGTGATCTCCCCCTAGTGGTGGTGTATAATCTCTATGTAGTGATCTCCCCCTAGTGGTGGTGTATAATGTGTATGTAGTGATCTCCTCCTAGTGGTGGTGTATAATGTGTATGTAGTGATCTCCCCCTAGTGGTGGTGTATAATGTGTATGTAGTGATCTCCTCCTAGTGGTGGTGTATAATGTGTATGTAGTGATCTCCCCCTAGTGGTGGTGTATAATCTGTATGTAGTGATCTCCTCCTAGTGGTGGTGTATAATCTGTATGTAGTGATCTCCCCCTAGTGGTGGTGTATAATCTGTATGTAGTGATCTCCTCCTAGTGGTGGTGTATAATCTGTATGTAGTGATCTCCCCCTAGTGGTGGTGTATAATGTGTATGTAGTGATCTCCTCCTAGTGGTGGTGTATAATGTGTATGTAGTGATCTCCCTCTAGTGGTGGTGCATAATCTGTATGTAGTGATCTCCCCCTAGTGGTGGTGTATAATCTGTATGTAGTGATCTCCCCCTAGTGATGGTATATAATCTGTATGTAGTGAGCTCCCCCTAGTGGTGGTGTATAATCTGTATGTAGTGATCTCCCCCTAGTGGTGGTGTATAATCTGTATGTAGTGATCTCCCCCTAGTGATGGTATATAATCTGTATGTAGTGATCTCCTCCTAGTGGTGGTGTATAATGTGTATGTAGTGATCTCCCCCTAGTGGTGGTGTATAATGTGTATGTAGTGATCTCCTCCTAGTGGTGGTGTATAATCTGTATGTAGTGATCTCCCCCTAGTGGTGG
Source organism: Engystomops pustulosus (assembly GCF_040894005.1). Classification (NCBI taxonomy): domain Eukaryota; kingdom Metazoa; phylum Chordata; class Amphibia; order Anura; family Leptodactylidae; genus Engystomops; species Engystomops pustulosus. Next base: position 263,616,074 of record NC_092412.1, read on the forward strand.
TGTATAATGTGTATGTAGTGATCTCCCCCTAGTGGTGGTGTATAATCTGTATGTAGTGATCTCCCCCTAGTGGTGGTGTATAATGTGTATGTAGTGATCTCCCCCTAGTGGTGGTGTATAATCTGTATGTAGTGATCTCCTCCTAGTGGTGGTGTATAATCTGTATGTAGTGATCTCCCCTAGTGGTGGTGTATAATCTGTATGTAGTGATCTCCCCTAGTGGTGGTGTATAATCTGTATGTAGTGATCTCCTCCTAGTGGTGGTGTATAATGTGTATGTAGTGATCTCCTCCTAGTGGTGGTGTATAATGTGTATGTAGTGATCTCCTCCTAGTGGTGGTGTATAATGTGTATGTAGTGATCTCCCCCTAGTGGTGGTGTATAATGTGTATGTAGTGAGCTCCCCCTAGTGGTGGTGTATAATGTGTATGTAGTGATCTCCTCCTAGTGGTGGTGTATAATGTGTATGTAGTGATCTCCTCCTAGTGGTGGTGTATAATGTGTATGTAGTGATCTCCTCCTAGTGGTGGTGTATAATGTGTATGTAGTGATCTCCCCCTAGTGGTGGTGTATAATGTGTATGCAGTGAGCTCCCCCTAGTGGTGGCTACAGGCAGGTCAGATGTATTAGCAGTGGATTTGGTTCTCCTCTGCTTGCTGTGGTCTGTGCAGTGTAGGATCGGACACCTGTGGTGAGTTGTGTCAGTGACCCGTGCACACAGAGGCACCCTCCCCCGCCCCCCTCGCTCTGCAGAGTTGTGTAAGGGGCCTGTGTCTAATCAACTCCACATTGAGCGACTGGTTAAATCCTCGCAGAGCGCAGATCTAGGACGCAGAGAGCAGCAGGGACCCAACATGGCAGAGCTCAAGGTAGGTCCTGCGGGGGAGGGGGCGTATTCACATCCTCCTGCTACATGAGACTTGCTGCTACTTGTGGTGCCACAATACCCAGAACCAAGGGGCTCCAGTTCTGTGTCTATTCTTCATCATCAAGACCTCTGCTTGCTGTCAGGGAATAAGAAGGAAACCTGTTGGCATCCAGTGAGTGTAATCTTGTAGAAAGCTTTTCCTGTGTTCAGCTGAGGGTTTGCTTCTGTTGTATCCAATGTGGACAATCCATCAGCAGCTGATGTATGATGCTCTCTGCTGGTTTGCTACAATGTATCAGTCTGGAGTATAACTTTCTCTGCTGAGAGCAGGACAAGCTCCGTACAGGTTTGCTACAATGTATCAGGCTGTAGTCAATGCTGAGCACTCACAGAGCATTGTCTGGACTGGATGAAATTGTAGCAAATCCCCAGCTACAGCAGAGGTATGTACAGGTTTCGCTACAATGTATCAGCTCAACCTTGTCTAGAGACTGGATACAACTTGTCTCCACTTGTACTGGACTAGACATAATTAACCATTCACTGACAGCAAGCAGAGGTCTTCAGAAAGTCTGTTCATGTAGAAAGTTGCAGCACTTTATGACACCATATCTCGTTCCCTCGTAATGTCTGTGACCATTTTCAGTATCTCTGCTTGCTGTCAGGTGAGGGGATATGTTGTCCTGACGGATTACAATTCATACAATGCGGCCCCCCGTGAGCTCAGGCGACATGTGAGGGGTGTAACAGCCTTTCTTGTACTGTAGTCTGGAGATGCTGGGAGTTGTAGTCCTGCTCTGCGGCCTCTCGCTATCTGTGACCTTTGATGCCTCCTGATGTGCAGTGTCTGTGGGTGATGGGGGCGGTGGAGGGCGGATGGGTGGGCTGTTCCCCTCTCAGCCAATCACAGCCGGCGCTCCCACATCTGCCCAGATGTTCATCCACATGGAAGCGTTCACCCTCCGAACATCAAAGTCACATTCCTGCCGCTGTCACTTATTAACCCCATCCTAGCCTAAACTGCCCCACAGGGGGGTAAAAGTGATAAACCTCCCCCAGCTATCCCATAATACAACGTGATATAACTGTGTGTGACATCCTGCTACAAGGTGGCGCCAAATATATAAAGATTTATTATTACCCAAATATAAGTATGTGAACCCCTTACTGCTTGTAGAGCATCATGGGATGGATGGTTTCTATATAAATAATAATACAGATAAGTGTCAGGTAAAGAAGTGTCACCGGGTGTGACCCCACATATTGCAGCCAGTGTTATGTAATGCCCCTGGAGAGATGTGTAATCAGACCTCACACTGCTGTGCTCTGTGCTCTCTGCAGCCAGTGTTATGTATTGTCCCTGGAGAGATGTGTAATCAGACCTCACACTGCTGTGCTCTGTGCTCTCTGCAGCCAGTGTTATGTATTGTCCCTGGAGAGATGTGTAATCAGACCTCACACTGCTGTGCTCTGAGCTCTCTGCAGCCAGTGTTATGTATTGTCCCTGGAGAGATGTGTAATCAGACCTCACACTGCTGTGCTCTGTGCTCTCTGCAGCCAGTGTTATGTATTGTCCCTGGAGAGATGTGTAATCAGACCTCACACTGCTGTGCTCTGTGCTCCCTGCAGCCAGTGTTATGTATTGTCCCTGGAGAGATGTGTAATCAGACCTCACACTGCTGTGCTCTGTGCTCTCTGCAGCCAGTGTTATGTAATGCCCCTGGAGAGATGTGTAATCAGACCTCACACTGCTGTGCTCTGTGCTCTCTGCAGCCAGTGTTATGTATTGTCCCTGGAGAGATGTGTAATCAGACCTCACACTGCGGTGCTCTGTGCTCTCTGCAGCCAGTGTTATGTATTATCCCTGGAGAGATGTGTAATCAGACCCCACACTGCTGTGCTCTGTGCTCTCTGCAGCCAGTGTTATGTATTGTCCCTGGAGAGATGTGTAATCAGACCTCACACTGCTGTGCTCTGTGCTCTCTGCAGCCAGTGTTATGTATTATCCCTGGAGAGATGTGTAATCAGACCCCACACTGCTGTGCTCTGTGCTCTCTGCAGCCAGTGTTATGTATTGTCCCTGGAGAGATGTGTAATCAGACCTCACACTGCTGTGCTCTGTGCTCTCTGCAGCCAGTGTTATGTATTGACCCTGGAGAGATGTGTTATCAGACCTCACACTGCTGTGCTCTGTGCTCTCTGCAGCCAGTGTTATGTATTATCCCTGGAGAGATGTGTAATCAGACCTCACACTGCTGTGCTCTGTGCTCTCTGCAGCCAGTGTTATGTATTGTCCCTGGAGAGATGTGTAATCAGACCTCACACTGCTGTGCTCTGTACTCTCTGCAGCCAGTGTTATGTATTGACCCTGGAGAGATGTGTAATCAGACCTCACACTGCTGTGCTCTGTGCTCTCTGCAGCCAGTGTTATGTATTGTCCCTGGAGAGATGTGTAATCAGACCTCACACTGCTGTGCTCTGTGCTCTCTGCAGCCAGTGTTATGTATTGTCCCTGGAGAGATGTGTAATCAGACCTCACACTGCTGTGCTCTGTGCTCTCTGCAGCCAGTGTTATGTATTATCCCTGGAGAGATGTGTAATCAGACCTTACACTGCTGTGCTCTGTGCTCTCTGCAGCCAGTGTTATGTATTGTCCCTGGAGAGATGTGTAATCAGACCTCACACTGCTGTGCTCTGTGCTCTCTGCAGCCAGTGTTATGTATTGTCCCTGGAGAGATGCGTAATCATACCTCACACTGCTGTGCTCTGTGCTCTCTGCAGACAGTGTTATGTATTGTCCCTGGAGAGATGTGTAATCAGACCTCACACTGCTGTGCTCTGTGCTCTCTGCAGCCAGTGTTATGTACTGTCCCTGGAGAGATGTGTAATCAGACCTCACACTGCTGTGCTCTGTGCTCTCTGCAGCCAGTGTTATGTATTGTCCTTGGAGAGATGTGTAATCAGACCTCACACTGCTGTGCTCTGTGCTCTCTGCAGCCAGTGTTAGGTATTATCCCTGGAGAGATGTGTAATCAGACCTCACACTGCTGTGCTCTGAGCTCTCTGCAGCCAGTGTTATGTATTGTCCCTGGAGAGATGTGTAATCAGACCTCACACTGCTGTGCTCTGTGCTCTCTGCAGCCAGTGTTATATACTGTCCCTGGAGAGATGTGTAATCAGACCTCACACTGCTGTGCTCTGTGCTCTCTGCAGCCAGTGTTATGTATTGTCCTTGGAGAGATGTGTAATCAGACCTCACACTGCTGTGCTCTGTGCTCTCTGCAGCCAGTGTTATGTATTGTCCTTGGAGAGATGTGTAATCAGACCTCACACTGCTGTGCTCTCTGCAGCCAGTGTTATGTATTGTCCTTGGAGAGATGTGTAATCAGACCTCACACTGCTGTGCTCTGTGCTCTCTGCAGCCAGTGTTATGTACTGTCCCTGGAGAGATGTGTAATCAGACCTCACACTGCTGTGCTCTGTGCTCTCTGCAGCCAGTGTTATGTATTGTCCCTGGAGAGATGTGTAATCAGACCTCACACTGCTGTGCTCTGTGCTCTCTGCAGCCAGTGTTATGTATTGTCCCTGGAGAGATGTGTAATCAGACCTCACACTGCTGTGCTCTGTGCTCTCTGCAGCCAGTGTTATGTATTGTCCCTGGAGAGATGTGTAATCAGACCTCACACTGCTGTGCTCTGTGCTCTCTGCAGCCAGTGTTATGTATTGTCCCTGGAGAGATGTGTAATCAGACCTCACACTGCTGTGCTCTGTGCTCTCTGCAGCCAGTATTATGTATTGTCCCTGGAGAGATGTGTAATCAGACCTCACACTGCTGTGCTCTGTGCTCTCTGCAGCCAGTGTTATGTATTGTCCCTGGAGAGATGTGTAATCAGACCTCACACTGCTGTGCTCTGTGCTCTCTGCAGCCAGTGTTATGTATTGTCCCTGGAGGGAGGTGTAATCAGACCTCACACTGCTGTGCTCTGTGCTCTCTGCAGCCAGTGTTATGTATTGTCCCTGGAGAGATGTGTAATCAGACCTCACACTGCTGTGCTCTGTGCTCTCTGCAGCCAGTGCTATGTATTGTCCTGGAGAGATGTATAATCAGACCTCACACTGCTGTGCTCTGTGCTCTCTGCAGCCAGTGTTATGTATTGTCCCTGGAGAGATGTGTAATCAGACCTCACACTGCTGTGCTCTGTGCTCTCTGCAGCCAGTGTTATGTATTGTCCCTGGAGAGATGTGTAATCAGACCTCACACTGCTGTGCTCTGTGCTCTCTGCAGCCATTTACCTGTGTGACATCACATGACCAGGGATATAACAAGCCGTGCACCTGTGTGACATCACATGACCAGGGATATAAAGAGCCGTGCACCTGTGTGACATCACATGACCAGGGATATAACGAGCCGTGCACCTGTGTGACATCACATGACCAGGGATATAACGAGCCGTGCACCTGTGTGACATCACATGACCAGGGATATAACGAGCCGAGCACCTGTGTGACATCGCATGACCAGGGATATAACGAGCCGTGCACCTGTGTGACATCACATGACCAGGGATATAACGAGCCGTGCACCTGTGTGACATCACATGACCAGGGATATAACGAGCCGAGCACCTGTGTGACATCACATGACCAGGGATATAACGAGCCGTGCACCTGTGTGACATCACATGACCAGGGATATAACGAGCCGTGCACCTGTGTGACATCACATGACCAGGGATATAACGAGCCGTGCACCTGTGTGACATCACATGACCAGGGATATAACCTGCCATGCACCTGTGTGACATCACATGACCAGGGATATAACAAGCCATGCACCTGTGTGACATCACATGACCAGGGATATAATGAGCTGTGCACCTGTGTGACATCACATGACCAGGGATATAACGAGCCGTGCACCTGTGTGACATCACATGACCAGGGATATAACGAGCCGTGCACCTGTGTGACATCACATGACCAGGGATATAACCTGCCATGCACCTGTGTGACATCACATGACCAGGGATATAACAAGCCATGCACCTGTGTGACATCACATGACCAGGGATATAATGAGCTGTGCACCTGTGTGACATCACATGACCAGGGATATAACGAGCGGTGCACCTGTGTGACATCACATGACCTGGGATTGTTCTTTTATTTTTCCACTGGAAGAAAATAATGAAGCTTCCTATAGAATGATGACAGCAAGCAGAGATCTAGAAAACCATGAGGAATTGATACAGAAAGGGAATGGTCTCCTCCATGCCCCATTCCCTCTGCCAGACTCTACACCCGGAAGAGCTGGTTCTGGCTCCGTTCTCTGTGACCCGGGATCAGTTCATAGGTCGTAGTTCCTGGGCTGATCACAACCTAAATGATTTTAAGAAAATTATATCTCTAATGCCTAAAGCAACCAATAATAGGGCAACCTCTACGGTACTGTCCAGTGCTCCGGTGCTGTGCCGTGGTCTGAGGGCAGTGACATAATCTTCTGACCTCTGTGGCAGGGTGTAGTGGGTGCTCTGATGCTGTGCCGTGGCCTGGGGTCTGTGACGTCATTTTCTGACCTCTGTGGCAGGGTGTAGTGGGTGCTTCAGTGCTGTGCCGTGGTCTGGGGGCTGTGACATCATCTTCTGACCTCTGTGGCAGGGTGTAGTGGGTGCTCTGATGCTGTGCTGTGGTCTGGGGGCTGTGACATCATCTTCTGACCTCTGTGGCAGGGTGTAGTGGGTGCTCCAGTGCTGTGCCGTGGTCTGGGAGCTGTGACATCGTCTCCTGACCTCTGTGGCAGGGTGTAGTGGGTGCTCCGGTGCAGTGCCGTGGTCTGGGGTCTGTGACATCATCTACTGACATTCGTGGCAGGGTGTATTGGGTGCTCTGATGCTGTGCTGTGGTCTGGGGGCTGTGACATTATCTTCTGACATTCGTGGCAGGGTGTATTGGGTGCCCTGATGCTGTGCCGTGGTCTGGGGGCTGTGACATCATCTTCTGACATTCGTGGCAAGGTGTAGTGGGTGCTCCGATGCTGTGCCGGGGGCTGTGACACCTTCTTCTGACCTCTGTGGCAGGGTGTAGTGGGTGCTCTGATGCTGTGCCGTGGTCTGGGGGCTGTGACATCATCTTCTGATCTCTGTGGCAAGGTGTAGTGGGTGCTCCAGTGCTGTGCCGTGGTCTGGGGGCTGTGACATCATCTTCTGACCTCCTGTGGCAGGGTGTAGTGGGTGCTCCAGTGCTGTGCCGTGGTCTGGGGGCTGTGGCAGGGTGTAGTGGGTGCTCCAGTGCTGTGCCGTGGTCTGGGGGCTGTGGCAGGGTGTAGTGGGTGCTCCGGTGCTGTGCCGTGGTCTGGGGGCTGTGACATCATCTTCTGACCTCCTGTGGCAGGGTGTAGTGGGTGCTCCAGTGCTGTGCCGTGGTCTGGGGGCTGTGGCAGGGTGTAGTGGGTGCTCCGGTGCTGTGCCGTGGTCTGGGGGCTGTGACAGGTTGTAGTGCGTGCTCCTGTGCTGTGCCGTGGTCTGGGGGCTGTGACATCATCTTCTGACATCTGTGGCAGGGTGTAGTGGGTGCTCCAGTGCTGTGCCATGGTCTGGGGGCTGTGACATCATCTTCTGACATCTGTGGCAGGGTGTAGTGGGTGCTCCAGTGCTGTGCCATGGTCTGGGGGCTGTGACATCATCTTCTGACCTGTGTGGCAGGGTGTAGTTGGTGCTCCTGTGCTGTGCCATGGTCTGGGGGCTGTGACATCGTCTTGTGATCTCTGTGGCAGGGTGTAGTGGGTGCTCCGGTGCAGTGCCATGGTCTGGGGGCTGTGGCAGGGTGTAGTGGGTGCTCCGGTGCTGTGCCGTGGTCCCCTCGTTCCCTGACGTCCTGTCGGGGGTTAATCCTGAATCATCTTCTGTAAACATAAACAGGTTTAATTAGAGACTCGACAGCAGGAGAGAGAGCGCCCCCCGCAGGCTCCGCCCTTTATCCATCAATCATCCCACCGGGTGTTCTAGCGAGAGGGAGGGGGACAGGAAGGACCTGCAGGGAGGAGAGGACCCAACCAAAGGTCACCGCCAGCAGCCAGACACCAGGAGATACAAGCTATTACTCTCTGTTATCAGCCATTTGGCTGTCACGCGGCTCCTGAGCAGAGGACCTCCTCTTGTATCTGTATAAATGCTGCACTTCCCTCCTCCTCCTTGTATTTATCCGGGGTCTTTACTCTCCTCCTCTCTCCAGATCTTCAGTAATTTTTCCCATGTGCTGCGAGTCCTGACACATTGTGACTCAGCAGCTTTATCTGGCACATGCTCCTGAGTGCACAGAGCACAGCAGTGGTGACAATGTATAGCCACAGGATGGACGACCCCATCCAGAGAATACAACTACTTACCTCCTACCGTCCCCCTACTCCCCAGAGAAATCTACAACCACATATCTCCTCCTAGTGGGGGTGTATAATGTGTATGTAGTGATCTCCTCCTAGTGGGGGTGTATAATGTGTATGTAGTGATCTCCTCCTAGTGGTGGTGTATAATGTGTATGTAGTGATCTCCCCCTAGTGGTGGTGTATAATGTGTATGTAGTGATCTCCCCCTAGTGGTGGTGTATAATGTGTATGTAGTGATCTCCTCCTAGTGGTGGTGTATAATCTGTATGTAGTGATCTCCCCCTAGTGGTGGTGTATAATCTGTATATAGTGATCTCCTCCTAGTGGTGGTGTATAATCTGTATGTAGTGATCTCCTCCTAGTGGTGGTGTATAATCTGTATGTAGTGATCTCCCCCTAGTGGTGGTGTATAATCTGTATGTAGTGATCTCCCCCTAGTGGTGGTGTATAATGTGTATGTAGTGATCTCCTCCTAGTGGTGGTGTATAATGTGTATGTAGTGATCTCCCCCTAGTGGTGGTGTATACTATGTATGTAGTGATCTCCCCCTAGTGGTGGTGTATAATGTATATGTAGTGATCTCCTCCTAGTGGTGGTGTATAATCTGTATGTAGTGATCTCCTCCTAGTGGTGGTGTATAATGTGTATGTAGTGATCTCCTCCTAGTGGTGGTGTATAATGTGTATGTAGTGATCTCCCCCTAGTGGTAGTGTATAATGTGTATGTAGTGATCTCCCCCTAGTGGTGGTGTATAATGTGTATGTAGTGATCTCCCCCTAGTGGTGATGTATAATCTGTATGTAGTGATCTCCTCCTAGTGGTGGTGTATAATATGTATGTAGTGATCTCCCCCTAGTGGTGGTGTATAATGTGTATGTAGTGATCTCCTCCTAGTGGTGGTGTATAATGTGTATGTAGTGATCTCCCCCTAGTGGTGGTGTATAATGTGTATGTAGTGATCTCCCCCTAGTGGTGGTGTATAATGTGTATGTAGTGATCTCCTCCTAGTGGTGGTGTATAATGTGTATGTAGTGATCTCCCCCTAGTGGTGGTGTATAATCTGTATGTAGTGATCTCCCCCTAGTGGTGGTGTGTAATCTGTATGTAGTGATCTCCTCCTAGTGGTGGTGTATAATCTGTATGTAGTGATCTCCTCCTAGTGGTGGTGTATAATGTGTATGTAGTGATCTCCCCCTAGTGGTGGTGTATAATGTGTATGTAGTGATCTCCTCCTAGTGGTGGTGTATAATCTGTAGGTAGTGATCTCCTCCTAGTGGTGGTGTATAATGTGTATGTAGTGATCTCCCCCTAGTGGTGGTGTATAATGTGTATGTAGTGATCTCCCCCTAGTGGTGGTGTATAATGTGTATGTAGTGATCTCCCCCTAGTGGTGATGTATAATCTGTATGTAGTGATCTCCCCCTAGTGGTGGTGTGTAATCTGTATGTAGTGATCTCCTCCTAGTGGTGGTGTATAATCTGTATGTAGTGATCTCCTCCTAGTGGTGTTGTATAATGTGTATGTAGTGATCTCCTCCTAGTGGTGGTGTATAATCTGTATGTAGTGATCTCCCCCTAGTGGTGGTGTATAATCTGTATGTAGTGATCTCCCCCCTAGTGGTGGTGTATAATGTGTATGTAGTGATCTCCCCCCTAGTGGTGGTGTATAATCTGTATGTAGTGATCTCCCCCTAGTGGTGGTGTATAATCTGTATGTAGTGATCTCCTCCTAGTGGTGATGTATAATGTGTATGTAGTGATCTCCTCCTAGTGGTGGTGTATAATCTGTATGTAGTGAGCTCCCCCTAGTGGTGGTGTATAATCTGTATGTAGTGATCTCCTCCTAGTGGTGGTGTATAATGTGTATGTAGTGATCTCCCCCTAGTGGTGGTGTATAATGTGTATGTAGTGATCTCCCCCTAGTGGTGGTGTATAATCTGTATGTAGTGATCTCCTCCTAGTGGTGGTGTATAATGTGTATGTAGTGATCTCCCCCTAGTGGTAGTGTATAATCTGTATGTAGTGATCTCCCCCTAGTGGTGGTGTATAATGTGTATGTAGTGATCTCCCCCTAGTGGTGGTGTATAATGTGTATGTAGTGATCTCCTCCTAGTGGTGGTGTATAATGTGTATGTAGTGATCTCCCCCTAGTGGTGGTGTATAATCTGTATGTAGTGATCTCCCCCTAGTGGTGGTGTATAATGTGTATGTAGTGATCTCCCCCTAGTGGTGGTGTATAATGTGTATGTAGTGATCTCCCCCTAGTGGTGGTGTATAATGTGTATGTAGTGATCTCCCCCTAGTGGTGGTGTATAATCTGTATGTAGTGATCTCCCCCTAGTGGTGGTGTATAATGTGTATGTAGTGATCTCCCCCTAGTGGTGGTGTATAATGTGTATGTAGTGATCTCCTCCTAGTGGTGGTGTATAATGTGTATGTAGTGATCTCCTCCTAGTGGTGGTGTATAATGTGTATGTAGTGATCTCCCCCTAGTGGTGGTGTATAATATGTATGTAGTGATCTCCCCCTAGTGGTGGTGTATAATGTGTATGTAGTGATCTCCCCCTAGTGGTGGTGTATAATCTGTATGTAGTGAGCTCCCCCTAGTGGTGGTGTATAATCTGTATGTAGTGAGCTCCCCCTAGTGGTGGTGTATAATCTGTATGTAGTGATCTCCCCCTAGTGGTGGTGTATAATCTGTATGTAGTGAGCTCCTCCTAGTGGTGGTGTATAATGTGTATGTAGTGATCTCCCCCTAGTGGTGGTGTATAATGTGTATGTAGTGATCTCCTCCTAGTGGTGGTGTATAATCTGTATGTAGTGATCTCCCCCTAGTGGTGATGTATAATGTGTATGTAGTGATCTCCTCCTAGTGGTGGTGTATAATGTGTATGTAGTGATCTCCCCCTAGTGGTGGTGTATAATGTGTATGTAGTGATCTCCCCCTAGTGGTGGTGTATAATGTGTATGTGGTGATCTCCCCCTAGTGGTGGTGTATAATCTGTATGTAGTGATCTCCTCCTAGTGGTGGTGTATAATGTGTATGTAGTGATCTCCCCCTAGTGGTGGTGTATAATCTGTACGTAGTGAGCTCCCCCTAGTGGTGGTGTATAATCTGTACGTAGTGATCTCCCCCTAGTGGTGGTGTATAATATGTATGTAGTGATCTCCCCCTAGTGGTGGTGTATAATGTGTATGTAGTGATCTCCCCCTAGTGGTGGTGTATAATCTGTATGTAGTGATCTCCCCCTAGTGGTGGTGTATAATCTGTATGTAGTGAGCTCCCCCTAGTGGTGGTGTATAATCTGTATGTAGTGATCTCCCCCTAGTGGTGGTGTATAATGTGTATGTAGTGATCTCCCCCTAGTGGTGGTGTATAATGTGTATGTGGTGATCTCCCCCTAGTGGTGGTGTATAATCTGTATGTAGTGAGCTCCTCCTAGTGGTGGTGTATAATGTGTATGTAGTGATCTCCCCCTAGTGGTGGTGTATAATGTGTATGTAGTGATCTCCTCCTAGTGGTGGTGTATAATCTGTATGTAGTGAGCTCCCCCTAGTGGTGGTGTATAATCTGTATGTAGTGATCTCCCCCTAGTGGTGATGTATAATGTGTATGTAGTGATCTCCTCCTAGTGGTGGTGTATAATGTGTATGTAGTGATCTCCCCCTAGTGGTGGTGTATAATGTGTATGTAGTGATCTCCCCCTAGTGGTGGTGTATAATGTGTATGTGGTGATCTCCCCCTAGTGGTGGTGTATAATCTGTATGTAGTGATCTCCTCCTAGTGGTGGTGTATAATGTGTATGTAGTGATCTCCCCCTAGTGGTGGTGTATAATCTGTATGTAGTGATCTCCTCCTAGTGGTGGTGTATAATGTGTATGTAGTGATCTCCTCCTAGTGGTGGTGTATAATCTGTATGTAGTGATCTCCCCCTAGTGGTGGTGTATAATCTGTATGTAGTGATCTCCCCCTAGTGGTGGTGTATAATGTGTATGTAGTGATCTCCCCCTAGTGGTGGTGTATAATGTGTATGTAGTGATCTCCCCCTAGTGGTGGTGTATAATGTGTATGTGGTGATCTCCCCCTAGTGGTGGTGTATAATCTGTATGTAGTGATCTCCTCCTAGTGGTGGTGTATAATGTGTATGTAGTGAGCTCCCCCTAGTGGTGGTGTATAATGTGTATGTAGTGATCTCCCCCTAGTGGTGGTGTATAATGTGTATGTAGTGATCTCCCCCTAGTGGTGGTGTATAATGTGTATGTAGTGATCTCCCCCTAGTGGTGGTGTATAATGGGTATGTAGTGATCTCCCCCTAGTGGTGGTGTATAATGTGTATGTAGTGATCTCCCCCTAGTGGTGGTGTATAATGTGTATGTGGTGATCTCCCCCTAGTGGTGGTGTATAATGTGTATGTGGTGATCTCCCCCTAGTGGTGGTGTATAATGTGTATGTAGTGATCTCCCCCTAGTGGTGGTGTATAATGTGTATGTAGTGATCTCCTCCTAGTGGTGGTGTATAATCTGTATGTAGTGATCTCCCCCTAGTGGTGGTGTATAATCTGTATGTAGTGATCTCCCCCTAGTGGTGGTGTATAATGTGTATGTAGTTATCTCCCCCTAGTGGTGGTGTATAATCTGTATGTAGTGATCTCCCCCTAGTGGTGGTGTATAATCTGTATGTAGTGATCTCCTCCTAGTGGTGGTGTATAATCTGTATGTAGTGATCTCCCCCTAGTGGTGGTGTATAATGTGTATGTAGTGATCTCCCCCTAGTGGTGGTGTATAATGTGTATGTAGTGATCTCCCCCTAGTGGTGGTGTATAATGTGTATGTAGTGATCTCCCCCTAGTGGTGGTGTATAATGTGTATGTAGTGATCTCCTCCTAGTGGTGGTGTATAATGTGTATGTAGTGATCTCCTCCTAGTGGTGGTGTATAATGTGTATGTAGTGATCTCCCCCTAGTGGTGGTGTATGATGTGTATGTAGTGATCTCCTCCTAGTGGTGGTGTATAATCTGTATGTAGTGATCTCCTCCTAGTGGTGGTGTATAATGTGTATGTAGTGATCTCCTCCTAGTGGTGGTGTATAATGTGTATGTAGTGATCTCCCCCTAGTGGTGGTGTATAATGTGTATGTAGTGATCTCCTCCTAGTGGTGATGTATAATGTGTATGTAGTGATCTCCCCCTAGTGGTGGTGTATAATGTGTATGTAGTGATCTCCCCCTAGTGGTGGTGTATAATGTGTATGTAGTGATCTCCTCCTAGTGGTGGTGTATAATGTGTATGTAGTGATCTCCCTCTAGTGGTGGTGTATAATGTGTATGTAGTGATCTCCCCCTAGTGGTGGTGTATAATGTGTATGTAGTGATCTCCTCCTAGTGGTGGTGTATAATGTGTATGTAGTGATCTCCCCCTAGTGGTGGTGTATAATCTGTATGTAGTGATCTCCCCCTAGTGGTGGTGTATAATGTGTATGTAGTGATCTCCCCCTAGTGGTGGTGTATAATCTGTATGTAGTGATCTCCCCCTAGTGGTGGTGTATAATCTGTATGTAGTGATCTCCCCCTAGTGGTGGTGTATAATCTGTATGTAGTGATCTCCTCCTAGTGGTGGTGTATAATCTGTATGTAGTGATCTCCCCCTAGTGGTGGTGTATAATGTGTATGTAGTGAGCTCCCCCTAGTGGTGGTGTATAATCTGTATGTAGTTATCTCCTCCTAGTGGTGGTGTATAATGTGTATGTAGTGATCTCCTCCTAGTGGTGGTGTATAATCTGTATGTAGTGATCTCCCCCTAGTGGTGGCTATGTATGCTTGCATGATGTTTTATCCCCTGACGTCTTTCATTCTGATTTTAGTATCTTCCTGGATTTGGGAATGAATTCTCCTCCGAGGATCCCCGGTGTCCGGGGTCGTTACCCGAGGGTCAGGTCTGTGTCATCAGGTGGAATAATATAATTTATTGCTAATTTTGCAAGTTGATTAAATGTAATGATTATATAATAAGTAATTCCATTCCCTATACCTCTGCTTGCTGTCAGTGATTAGAAACATTCTTATTGATGTGAAGGGCTCTGCATTCACTGACAGCCAGCAGAGGTCCAGGAATCTTGTGTGACAGAGTTGTTGTTCTGCAGAACTCCCCCCAGGTGTGTCCGTACGGTCTGTACGCTGAGCAGCTCTCTGGTTCTGCCTTCACCTGCCCCCGAAGCTCCAACAAGAGGAGGTAAGAGGTCAGCAGCGCCCCCTGGAGGCCACCACCATGTCATTACATCCTCTATACAGTCACTGCACGGCTATACTGCGGGAAAGTTGGGTAACAACCAGGATCATCCAGCTTTGCCTCTGGTCCTATATTAACCATTCAGGGATGATGGGAGTGATAATCTCTGGTATTTGTCGCCCCCAGCTGGCTGTACAGGATTCTGCCCTCCGTCTGCCACAAACCCTTCGAGGCCTATGAGCAAAAACACCTGACACATAACTGGGACGAGGTGGAGCCGGACCCCAACCAGGTGAGCGCCCCCCAGAGGCAGGTGCAGGGCAGAGTCTGGACATTATACCCTAATCTTTACTGGGTCGGCTGAGCAGAACTGGTCCAGGAAAGTTCTATGAGATCAGTCACTGACAAATCCCCAGCACAGACCTGATGATAATGTTCTCCCCACCTGCGGCCACCACTAGGTGGAGCTCTCTATGTGATGTGCTGCTGTTCCTGAGCTCCCCCTAGTGGCAGCTGCAGATAGTGAGAATATTATCTTGTCCTGACAGAGGGTTTGGAGCTTTGTATCAGTAACTGCTATAAAGAAATACTGAGAAGTGGCACGTCCTGCATTGTCCTCGCTAGGGGGCGCTATTAACCTCTTGTGTTTCATCTGCAGCTGAGGTGGAAGCCGTTTGTGGTCGGAGAGAAGAAGCAGGACTTTGTGGATGTGAGTCATTATAATGCATCAATAAGGGCGACCCCGGGTAGTAATGTTAATGGGGGGCATTGTTAGGGTTGGGGGGACCCTTTAACCAGTCCCCTGAAGGCAGCGCGACTCCATTGTTCTTTGCTGGCAGATGCCCTGGGAGGGGAAGGGTCTTTCTTGGGGACCCCCTAGCAGCCTCTGTGATGAGCCCATCCTGGGTCGCGGTGCCAGGCGGCTTATACTTGGGGGGGCCCCCGATGGACGCCCAATGTGTCCCCCAATTTTAACGATCCATAAGACTTGGGGTCAGTAAATGTCCATCTGATGACTGTCTGCAGGGTCTGTACACGCTGTGCGGAGCCGGAGACGCCAAGTCACGCAATGGGATCGCCATCCACATATACACCTGCAGGGTCTCCATGATTGACAGGTCAGCCCCCCCCCCCCCCGACTATTATAACTGTATAATGTGATGGGGGTTCCCCTGAGATGACGACTTTGTCTCCCCTCCAGGTGCCTGTACAACTCGGACGGGGATTTCCTCATCGGTGAGACCCTCATTTGTGAATCTTCACATTTTTTGCTCCCCATCTCTCAGCTGCCCTCTAGTGTCAGGGTCGGTAACTGCAGTCACCTGACTTTTTTATCCCACAGTCCCGCAGCAAGGAAAACTCCTGATCCTGACTGAATTTGGGAAGATCCTGGTGGAACCCAATGAGATCTGTGTGATCCAGGTAATGGGGGGGGAGGGGATCCAGGTGATGGGGGGATCCAGGTAATGGGGGGGGGGGAGAGGAGGGGATCCAGGTAATGGGGGGGGGGGATCCAGGTAATGGGGGGGGGGAGGAGGGGATCCAGGTAATGGGGGGGGGGGGGGATCCATGTAATGGGGGGGGGGGATCCAGGTGATGGGGGGGAGGGGATCCAGGTGATGGGGGAGGGGGGGATCCAGGTGATGGGGGGGATCCAGGTGATGGGGGAGGGGGGGAATCCAGGTGACATACGGGGGGGGAAATCCAGGTGACATACGGGGGGGTTGGGTGGTGGGGAGATCCAGGTGACATACGGGGGTGGTGGGGAGATCCAGGTGACATACGGGGGGGGGGGGGGGGGGAGATTCAGGTGACATACGGGGGGGGGGGAGATTCAGGTGACATACGGGGGGGGGGGGGAGATTCAGGTGACATACGGGGGGGGGGGGGGAGATTCAGGTGACATACGGGGGGGGGGAGATTCAGGTGACATATGGGGGGGGGGAGATTCAGGTGACATACGGGGGGGGGGGAGATTCAGGTGACATACGGGGGGGGGGGATCCAGGTGACATACGGGGGGGGGAGATCCAGGTGACATACGGGGGGGGGGGGGGGGGAGAGATTCAGGTGACGGGGGGTGGGGTGTCCCATATCATATAACCTCTTCTCACTCTTCTATGCTCTCTGTGCGGCAGCAAGGAATGCGCTTCAGTGTTGAGGTCTTTGGGGACTCCAGAGGTTACGTCCTTGAAGTATTTGGGGTTCACTTTGAGCTCCCCGACCTGGGACCAATAGGTGAGAGTCTGGGACACATTTATAATCTGGACTGGAGACATATTACCCAGAATAATCTGAACCGTGGGACTTTATTCCAGGAGCCAACGGCCTGGCGAATCCCCGGGACTTCCTGACCCCTGTGGCCTGGTATGAGGACAGGACTGTGAGCGGAGGCTACACCGTCATCAGCAAGTACCAGGGGAAGCTCTTCTCCGCAGAGCAGGTCCGGCCGCGCTAAGTGCAGCGATGGGCGCAACAACAGCCCCAACTAATGTATAGGAATAGATAATGAGACGCCATAGACTCCTCTACCCTCCTTATACATGCAGTCAGGCACCGCCCTATATACCTGGCCCTGAGTGCAGCACCCGCCCTATATACCTGGCCATGGGTGCTGCACCCGCCCTATATACCTGGCCATGGGTGCAGCACCCGCCCTATATACCTGGCCATGGGTGCTGCACCCGCCCTATATACCTGGCCATGGGTGCTGCACCCGCCCTATATACCTGGCCATGGGTGCTGCACCCGCCCTATATACCTGGCCATGGGTGCTGCACCCGCCCTATATACCTGGCCATGGGTGCTGCACCCGCCCTATATACCTGGCCATGGGTGCTGCACCCGCCCTATATACCTGGCCATGGGTGCTGCACCCGCCCTATATACCTGGCCATGGGTGCAGCACCCGCCCTATATATACCTGGCCATGGGTGCTGCACCCGCCCTATATACCTGGCCATGGGTGCTGCACCCGCCCTATATACCTGGCCATGGGTGCTGCACCCGCCCTATATACCTGGCCATGGGTGCTGCACCCGCCCTATATACCTGGCCATGGGTGCTGCACCCGCCCTATATACCTGGCCATGGGATTTCCTATGAGACACTGTAATGGGTGCGCTATGCAGGGACTCGATGCTCTGGAGATTATTTCTATCCACAATTATTATTCAGGAATCTCCGGATTATAGGAGGAAGTGACGGGAAAACTTCTTTTCCTCTTGTCGTTTATATTAGAATTTATTACTAATAATAGTTTTATATAGAAATATAATTTATATTGATGAGTTATTTATTACAAACCCCTGACCTTATAATTGTCTAATCCTTCATCATCTGTTATGAATCTGAAGCTGTGATGGGAAGGAGCGCGGCCCCCAATGTAACACAAGTCTTAGAGGGGGATCAGACCCTCCAGGAGACTCCTCGCAGGGATGGGGTCAGAGCAATCACCCGCTGCTGATATCAGAGATTGCTGGGGGTCCCTGTGGCACCGATGTCATGGGGGGGGGGGGTGACATTGTATCTTCTCTTTGTCCGCCAGAGCTTCTCCCCGTACAATGTGGTCGCCTGGCACGGGAACTACGCCCCCTACAAGTACAATCTGGACAACTTCATGGTCATTAACTGTGTGGCGTTTGACCACGCGGTGAGTTTTGGGGTGACCTGGTATTTGGGGGGTCTCGGCCGGTTACAGATTATGTTATCGTGTCCCTTTGTCTCCAGGACCCGTCCATCTTCACCGTTCTGACCGCTAAGTCCCTCAGGCCGGGGGTGGCCATTGCAGATTTTGTCATCTTCCCTCCGCGCTGGGGGGTGGCGGATCGGACCTTCCGCCCCCCCTATTATCACAGTAAGTGCCCCCCGAGGCGACTGCACGGTCAGACCCTCCATGTACGTAATGCGGAGTGTCCTCTCTACAGGGAACTGCATGAGCGAGTTCATGGGGCTCATCAAGGGTCACTACGAGGCCAAGGAGGAGGGGTTCCAGCCGGGGGGCGGCAGCCTGCACAGCGCCATGACCCCCCACGGGCCCGACGCCGAATGCTTCGAGAAGGCGAGTAACGCCGACCTGGCGCCGGAGCGAGTGGCTGAAGGAACAATGGTAGGTGCCAGCATCTCCCACAATGCAATGCAGCACGTCACATGACACATTAGTCACAGACTGGAAGTGATGACATCTCACAGCTGAGGGTTTGTTACAATGTATCCTGACCTGATGTTGTAACGCAGCAGAGACATCACATGACACAGTCACAGACTGGAAGTGATGACATCTCACAGCTGAGGGTTTGTTACAATGTATCCTGACCTGTTCTTGTCTCGTCCAGGCCTTCATGTTCGAGTCTTCGCTCAGCATGGCGGTGACCCGCTGGGGCCTGGAGACCTGCAGCCGCCTGGATAAGGATTATCACCGGTGCTGGGAGCCGCTGCGCAGCCACTTCACCCCCGCACAGCGCACGCACAAGTGATCCCGTGGAGAGCGTCGCTCCAGCCTGCAGACTATCACAGCACAGAATAATAAAAGTCACCAATCAGACTCCTTGTCCGTCTTCTGTTCATGACCGATAAGACAGGATCAATGTCAATCACCTGTGGGAAGGCGGGGCCTATACACACTGGGATCATGTGACCTCTACAAGAACAAGTTCACCCAATCACAATCCTGCAGCAACATTACTCCAGTCACAGTCAGAGCTGCATCCATAGAACCCAGAATGCACTGCTCCGAGGAAGACGACATCTCACATGAAAACTACAACTCCCACAATGCAGCAGAAAACACCAGATACACATGGAAACGGAGGCCGAAGGAAGGAGCCCGGTGGTCATAGAGAGAGGCGCCCGGAGGTCATAGAGAGAGGCGCCCGGTGGTCATAGAGAGAGGCGCCCGGTGGTCATAGAGAGAGGCGCCCGGAGGGAGGCGCCCGGTGGTCATAGAGAGAGGCGCCCGGAGGGAGGCGCCCGGTGGACATAGAGAGAGGCGCCCGGAGGGAGGCGCCCGGTGGACATAGAGAGAGGCGCCCGGAGGGAGGCGCCCGGTGGACATAGAGAGAGGCGCCCGGAGGGAGGCGCCCGGTGGACATAGAGAGAGGCGCCCGGAGGGAGGCGCCCGGTGGACATAGAGAGAGGCGCCCGGAGGGAGGCGCCCGGTGGACATAGAGAGAGGCGCCCGGAGGGAGGCGCCCGGTGGACATAGAGAGAGGCGCCCGGAGGGAGGCGCCCGGTGGACATAGAGAGAGGCGCCCGGAGGGAGGCGCCCGGTGGACATAGAGAGAGGCGCCCGGAGGGAGGCGCCCGGTGGACATAGAGAGAGGCGCCCGGAGGGAGGCGCCCGGTGGACATAGAGAGAGGCGCCCGGAGGGAGGCGCCCGGTGGACATAGAGAGAGGCGCCCGGAGGGAGGCGCCCGGTGGACATAGAGAGAGGCGCCCGGAGGGAGGCGCCCGGTGGACATAGAGAGAGGCGCCCGGAGGGAGGCGCCCGGTGGACATAGAGAGAGGCGCCCGGAGGGAGGCGCCCGGTGGACATAGAGAGAGGCGCCCGGAGGGAGGCGCCCGGTGGACATAGAGAGAGGCGCCCGGAGGGAGGCGCCCGGTGGACATAGAGAGAGGCGCCCGGAGGGAGGCGCCCGGTGGACATAGAGAGAGGCGCCCGGAGGGAGGCGCCCGGTGGACATAGAGAGAGGCGCCCGGAGGGAGGCGCCCGGTGGACATAGAGAGAGGCGCCCGGAGGGAGGCGCCCGGTGGACATAGAGAGAGGCGCCCGGAGGGAGGCGCCCGGTGGACATAGAGAGAGGCGCCCGGAGGGAGGCGCCCGGTGGACATAGAGAGAGGCGCCCGGAGGGAGGCGCCCGGTGGACATAGAGAGAGGCGCCCGGAGGGAGGCGCCCGGTGGACATAGAGAGAGGCGCCCGGAGGGAGGCGCCCGGTGGACATAGAGAGAGGCGCCCGGAGGGAGGCGCCCGGTGGACATAGAGAGAGGCGCCCGGAGGGAGGCGCCCGGTGGACATAGAGAGAGGCGCCCGGAGGGAGGCGCCCGGTGGACATAGAGAGAGGCGCCCGGAGGGAGGCGCCCGGTGGACATAGAGAGAGGCGCCCGGAGGGAGGCGCCCGGTGGACATAGAGAGAGGCGCCCGGAGGGAGGCGCCCGGTGGACATAGAGAGAGGCGCCCGGAGGGAGGCGCCCGGTGGACATAGAGAGAGGCGCCCGGAGGGAGGCGCCCGGTGGACATAGAGAGAGGCGCCCGGAGGGAGGCGCCCGGTGGACATAGAGAGAGGCGCCCGGAGGGAGGCGCCCGGTGGACATAGAGAGAGGCGCCCGGAGGGAGGCGCCCGGTGGACATAGAGAGAGGCGCCCGGAGGGAGGCGCCCGGTGGACATAGAGAGAGGCGCCCGGAGGGAGGCGCCCGGTGGACATAGAGAGAGGCGCCCGGAGGGAGGCGCCCGGTGGACATAGAGAGAGGCGCCCGGAGGGAGGCGCCCGGTGGACATAGAGAGAGGCGCCCGGAGGGAGGCGCCCGGTGGACATAGAGAGAGGCGCCCGGAGGGAGGCGCCCGGTGGACATAGAGAGAGGCGCCCGGAGGGAGGCGCCCGGTGGACATAGAGAGAGGCGCCCGGAGGGAGGCGCCCGGTGGACATAGAGAGAGGCGCCCGGAGGGAGGCGCCCGGTGGACATAGAGAGAGGCGCCCGGAGGGAGGCGCCCGGTGGACATAGAGAGAGGCGCCCGGAGGGAGGCGCCCGGTGGACATAGAGAGAGGCGCCCGGAGGGAGGCGCCCGGTGGACATAGAGAGAGGCGCCCGGAGGGAGGCGCCCGGTGGACATAGAGAGAGGCGCCCGGAGGGAGGCGCCCGGTGGACATAGAGAGAGGCGCCCGGAGGGAGGCGCCCGGTGGACATAGAGAGAGGCGCCCGGAGGGAGGCGCCCGGTGGACATAGAGAGAGGCGCCCGGAGGGAGGCGCCCGGTGGACATAGAGAGAGGCGCCCGGAGGGAGGCGCCCGGTGGACATAGAGAGAGGCGCCCGGAGGGAGGCGCCCGGTGGACATAGAGAGAGGCGCCCGGAGGGAGGCGCCCGGTGGACATAGAGAGAGGCGCCCGGAGGGAGGCGCCCGGTGGACATAGAGAGAGGCGCCCGGAGGGAGGCGCCCGGTGGACATAGAGAGAGGCGCCCGGAGGGAGGCGCCCGGTGGACATAGAGAGAGGCGCCCGGAGGGAGGCGCCCGGTGGACATAGAGAGAGGCGCCCGGAGGGAGGCGCCCGGTGGACATAGAGAGAGGCGCCCGGAGGGAGGCGCCCGGTGGACATAGAGAGAGGCGCCCGGAGGGAGGCGCCCGGTGGACATAGAGAGAGGCGCCCGGAGGGAGGCGCCCGGTGGACATAGAGAGAGGCGCCCGGAGGGAGGCGCCCGGTGGACATAGAGAGAGGCGCCCGGAGGGAGGCGCCCGGTGGACATAGAGAGAGGCGCCCGGAGGGAGGCGCCCGGTGGACATAGAGAGAGGCGCCCGGAGGGAGGCGCCCGGTGGACATAGAGAGAGGCGCCCGGAGGGAGGCGCCCGGTGGACATAGAGAGAGGCGCCCGGAGGGAGGCGCCCGGTGGACATAGAGAGAGGCGCCCGGAGGGAGGCGCCCGGTGGACATAGAGAGAGGCGCCCGGAGGGAGGCGCCCGGTGGACATAGAGAGAGGCGCCCGGAGGGAGGCGCCCGGTGGACATAGAGAGAGGCGCCCGGAGGGAGGCGCCCGGTGGACATAGAGAGAGGCGCCCGGAGGGAGGCGCCCGGTGGACATAGAGAGAGGCGCCTGGAGGGAGGCGCCCGGTGGACATAGAGAGAGGCGCCCGGAGGGAGGCGCCCGGTGGACATAGAGAGAGGCGCCCGGAGGGAGGCGCCCGGTGGACATAGAGAGAGGCGCCTGGAGGGAGGCGCCCGGTGGACATAGAGAGAGGCGCCTGGAGGGAGGCGCCCGGTGGACATAGAGAGAGGCGCCTGGAGGGAGGCGCCCGGTGGACATAGAGAGAGGCGCCTGGAGGGAGGCGCCCGGTGGACATAGAGAGAGGCGCCTGGAGGGAGGCGCCCGGTGGACATAGAGAGAGGCGCCTGGAGGGAGGCGCCCGGTGGACATAGAGAGAGGCGCCTGGAGGGAGGCGCCCGGTGGACATAGAGAGAGGCGCCTGGAGGGAGGCGCCCGGTGGACATAGAGAGAGGCGCCTGGAGGGAGGAGCCCGGTGGACATAGAGAGAGGCGCCTGGAGGGAGGAGCCCGGTGGACATAGAGAGAGGCGCCTGGAGGGAGGAGCCCGGTGGACATAGAGAGAGGCGCCTGGAGGGAGGAGCCCGGTGGACATAGAGAGAGGCGCCTGGAGGGAGGAGCCCGGTGGACATAGAGAGAGGCGCCTGGAGGGAGGAGCCCGGTGGACATAGAGAGAGGCGCCTGGAGGGAGGAGCCCGGTGGACATAGAGAGAGGCGCCTGGAGGGAGGAGCCCGGTGGACATAGAGAGAGGCGCCTGGAGGGAGGAGCCCGGTGGACATAGAGAGAGGCGCCTGGAGGGAGGAGCCCGGTGGACATAGAGAGAGGCGCCTGGAGGGAGGAGCCCGGTGGACATAGAGAGAGGCGCCTGGAGGGAGGAGCCCGGTGGATAGAGAGAGGCGCCTGGAGGGAGGAGCCTGGTGGATAGAGAGAGGCGCCTGGAGGGAGGAGCCTGGTGGATAGAGAGAGGCCTGGAGGGAGGAGCCTGGTGGATAGAGAGAGGCCTGGAGGGAGGAGCCTGGTGGCCATTACATATAGATGCCTCATATACACAACCTTCGCTACAGACAAGAGGATCAGGTACTGAGATACAAAACATTCAAGAACAATGTAATCTGGTGCTGGTTCTGGTCCATATCCGCCCACAGTCTGTCACAGGATCCACAAGAAAAAAGGCTTAAAAATTATGTAAATGACCCTGAGGGGCTACATAAGTGTTAATGGATCCTGGAGCCCCTCAGGTTCATTTGCATAATTGTTAAGCTTTTTTTAATTAAAAACCAGGGAATAAGAATCAGCGCAGAGGGGGCACTCACCAGTCAGCGCTGGGTTTACTGTCCGTCATCCTGGTGCTGATGTCCTGTAATATAACAATGTATCCGCCGGTGATCTATGGATGGTGCCGGGTTAGTCCGTGTTTCCCGCTCTTAGTCCCTGCGCGGGGTCCGGGGGCTCATTAGACGCCTGGATTGCACTTTGTGTTATAATTTGTTTGGCGTCTGCAGTGAATGTGCGCTGTTGCTCCGCGCAGGCGTATTCAGAGACGCAGGTGACCGGAGCGCTGCGCCCGCTATAGGGATCGGAGACGATGATCAGGTGGAATCCATCTCTTGTAGGGACTCGCTGTCGTTTCCTTCTATGTCCTTATGGATCGGGCTTTGCCGTATAGAACGTGGTTTCCGTTATTCGCGTTGCGATGCATCTTACTTCTTCTGTACCAGAAATCCATAACCGGACGCGTGTCTGTGCAGAACATGGCGCTGACCCATTGTACGCTTATAACACAAAACCCGAGCGTCTAATGAGCCGTCCGGACCAGCGCAAGAGCGGAAACCCGGCACCACCCCCAGAGGACGGGCGGATACATTGTTACACCAT
Source organism: Engystomops pustulosus (assembly GCF_040894005.1). NCBI lineage: Eukaryota > Metazoa > Chordata > Amphibia > Anura > Leptodactylidae > Engystomops > Engystomops pustulosus. The sequence goes on from NC_092412.1 coordinate 263,640,175, forward strand.
GGGGCTCATTAACTAAGGGTGGTGCACAGCCGCCGGGTGGGAGGAGCCTGGTGGTATATACCTCGGTGATGTGTAGGACGTGACCCCTCCCCCGCACACCATGGAGCAGCTCATTACACGGGGGGCAGCACTTTATTATCTCTCGTATGTACAGCCGGCGCAGGCGCCATTAGTTGGTCAGATGGAACGGACGCTCGTATTTCCCTTCTTTGATGAGTTGTTCCTTCTTTCTCTGTAAAAAGAAGAAGAAGAAGAAGAAATAATAATGAGTGAATGAGGAGAAGAAGCCGACGTCCCCTGAAGATGCTCCAGTCACAGCCAGAGCTGCATCCACACAGGACAAGGCCTGACGCTGCACTGCGCCCCCTGCAGGCGGGTACAACAATGCTATACAGCAGGAGGAGGGGTCATTATAAGACACACCCATCTACTTCCTGTCCTGCCTTCGCACAGCTGAGGGGTCATCACATTGTATCTAATCCATAATGTAAAGCGACACATTGTAACAAATCAGAATCACAGAACAGAGCCCCACCCACTGCAGAGAAGAGGGCGGAGCTATGGAATAGTGGGTGGAGACTTACCCGATCCCACGTGATGAGTTTATAGAAGAAGTAGAAGGGACCGGCGAACCAGAAGAGGCCGAGCAGCGAGTTCCGGGGCGTCGGGCGGAAGTTGGGGTAAATGTTGTGGCTTCTTGCGAACATCCAGCGGGTGACAGCGGGGTCCTCCTACAGGGGGGAGGGGGAGACGGTGACTGCAGGGGTCATAACCCCCCACCCCCAGTACCCGCTTGCCGCCCCCCCCGGACACCTGTGGCCCCCGGGGCCCCGCTTACCGCCCTCCCCGGACACCCTGTGGCCCCCGCTTGACGCCCCCCCCCTGAACACCGTGTGGCCCCGCTTACCGCCCCCCCCCCCTGAACACCGTGTGGCCCCGCTTACCGCCCCCCCCCTTGAACACCGTGTGGCCCCGCTTACCGCCCCCCCTTGAACACTGTGTGGCCCCCGAGGCCCCGCTTACCACCCCCCCTGTACACTGTGTGGCCCCCGCTTACCACCACCCCTGTACACTGTGTGGCCCCCGGGGCCCCGCTTACCATCCCCCTGTACACTGTGTGGCCCCCGGGGCCCCGCTTACCACCCCCCTGAACACTGTGTGGCCCCCGGGGCCCCGCTTACCAACCCCTGTGCACTGTGTGGCCCCCGGGGCCCCGCTTACCACCCCCTGTACACTGTGTGGCCCCCGGGGCCCCGCTTACCACCCCCCCCCTGTACACTGTGTGGCCCCCGGGGCCCCGCTTACCACCCCCCCCTGTACACTGTGTGGCCCCCGGGGCCCCGCTTACCACCCCCCCCTGTACACTGTGTGGCCCCCGGGGCCCCGCTTACCATCCCCCTGTACACTGTGTGGCCCCCGGGGCCCCGCTTACCACCCCCCTGAACACTGTGTGGCCCCCGGGGCCCCGCTTACCACCCCCCTGAACACTGTGTGGCCCCCGGGGCCCCGCTTACCACCCCCCTGAACACTGTGTGGCCCCCGGGGCCCCGCTTACCACCCCCCCTGTACACTGTGTGGCCCCCGGGGCCCCGCTTACCACCCCCTGTACACTGTGTGGCCCCCGGGGCCCCACTTTCCACCCCCCTGAACACTGTGTGGCCCCCGGGGCCCCGCTTACCACCCCCTGTGCACTGTGTGGCCCCCGGGGCCCCGCTTGCCACCCCCCCTGTACACTGTGTGGCCCCCGGGGCCCCGCTTACCACCCCCTGTACACTGTGTGGCCCCCGGGGCCCCGCTTACCACCCCCCTGTACACTGTGTGGCCCCCGGGGCCCCGCTTACCACCCCCTGTACACTGTGTGGCCCCCGGGGCCCCGCTTACCACCCCCCCTGTACACTGTGTGGCCCCCGGGGCCCCGCTTACCACCCCCCCCCTGTACACTGTGTGGCCCCCGGGGCCCCGCTTACCACCATGCCGCTCCGGTGCGGGTCGTTGAGGCGGAGGAGATATTGTCTCTTGACTTGGGCCTTCAGCGCCTCCCGCCGCTCCTGCAGCCTCCGCTGCTCCGGGGTCAGCTCATAGTACCGGGCCGGGTCCAGCTCCGGGGGCCGACTCACCAGAGGACTCTCCTTGTACTCCGCCATGACACAAGGACACGGACGCTGCGCCCGCGCCCGCGCAACTTTATTGACAGCAAGGACAGAGACAGAGACACATCGTGCAATACCAGGAGCCGCCACCAGAGGGACAAACAAGGAACAACACTGCCAGAAGCGACCACCAGAGGGCGCAGTCACCTCCCGAGAAGTGTAAGAGCTCATAGTGACCACCAGAGGGCGCAGTCACCTCCCGAGAAGTGTAAGAGCTCATAGTGACCACCAGAGGGCGCTGTCACCTCCTGAGAAGTGTAAGAGCTCATAGCGACCACCAGAGGGCGCAGTCACCTCCTGAGAAGTGTAAGAGCTCATAGCGACCACCAGAGGGCGCAGTCACCTCCTGAGAAGTGTAAGAGTCAATAGCGACCACCAGAGGGCGCAGTCACCTCCCGAGAAGTGTAAGAGCTCATAGCGATCAGCAGAGGGCGCAGTCACCTCCTGAGAAGTGTAAGAGCTCATAGCCACCACCAGAGGGCGCAGTCACCTCCCGAGAAGTGTAAGAGCTCATAGCGACCACCAGAGGGCGCAGTCACCTCCTGAGAAGTGTAAGAGCTCATAGCCACCAGCAGAGGGCGCAGTCACCTCCTGAGAAGTGTAAGAGCTCATAGCCACCAGCAGAGGGCGCAGTCACCTCCTGAGAAGTGTAAGAGCTCATAGCGACCACCAGAGAGCGCAGTCACCTCCTGAGAAGTGTAAGAGCTCATAGCGACCAGCAGAGGGTGCCGCCAACTCCTGAGAAGTGTAAGAGCTCATAGCCACCAGCAGAGGGCGCAGTCACCTCCCGAGAAGTGTAAGAGCTCATAGCCACCAGCAGAGGGCACAGTCACCTCCCGAGAAGTGTAAGAGCTCATAGAGACCACCAGAGGGCGCAGTCACCTCCTGAGAAGTGTAAGAGCTCATAGCCACCAGCAGAGGGCGCAGTCACCTCCTGAGAAGTGTAAGAGCTCATAGCGACCACCAGAGGGCGCAGTCACCTCCTGAGAAGTGTAAGAGCTCATAGTGACCACCAGAGGGCGCAGTCACCTCCTGAGAAGTATAAGAGCTCAAAGAGACCACCAGAGGGCGCAGTCACCTCCTGAGAAGTATAAGAGCTCATAGTGACCACCAGAGGGCGCAGTCACCTCCTGAGTAGTGTAAAAGCTCATAGCCACCAGCAGAGGGCGCAGTCACCTCCTGAGAAGTGCGCAGTCACCTCCTGAGAAGTGTAAGAGCTCATAGCAACCACCAGAGGGCGCAGTCACCTCCTGAGAAGTGTAAGAGCTCATAGTGACCACCAGAGGGCGCAGTCACCTCCTGAGTAGTGTAAGAGCTCATAGTGACCACCAGAGGGCGCAGTCACCTCCTGAGAAGTGTAAGAGCTCATAGTGACCACCAGAGGGCGCAGTCACCTCCTGAGAAGTGTAAGAGCTCATAGCAACCACCAGAGTGCGCAGTCACCTCCCGAGAAGTGTAAGAGCTCATAGCAACCACCAGAGGGCGCAGTCACCTCCTGAGAAGTGTAAGAGCTCATAGTGACCACCAGAGGGCGCAGTCACCTCCTGAGAAGTGTAAGAGCTCATAGCAACCACCAGAGGGCGCAGTCACCTCCTGAGAAGTGTAAGAGCTCATAGCAACCACCAGAGTGCGCAGTCACCTCCCGAGAAGTGTAAGAGCTCATAGCGACCACCAGAGGGCGCAGTCACCTCCTGAGTAGTGTAAGAGCTCATAGTGACCACCAGAAGGCGCAGTCACCTCCCGAGAGGTGTAAGAGCTCATAGCGACCACCAGAGGGCGCAGTCACCTCCTGAGTAGTGTAAGAGCTCATAGCGACCACCAGAGGGTGCAGTCACCTCCCGAGAAGTGTAAGAGCTCATAGCGACCACCAGAGGGCGCAGTCACCTCCTGAGAAGTGTAAGAGCTCATAGCGACCAGCAGAGGGCGCAGTCACCTCCTGAGAAGTGTAAGAGCTCATAGCGACCAGCAGAGGGCGCAGTCACCTCCTGAGAAGTGTAAGAGCTCATAGTGACCAGCAGAGGGCGCAGTCACCTCCCGAGAAGTGTAAGAGCTCATAGAGACCACCAGAGGGCGCAGTCACCTCCTGAGAAGTGTAAGAGCTCATAGCGACCACCAGGGGGCGCAGTCACCTCCTGAGAAGTGTAAGAGCTCATAGCGACCACCAGAGGGCGCAGTCACCTCCTGAAAAGTGTAAGAGCTCATAGCGACCACCAGAGGGCGCAGTCACCTCCTGAAAAGTGTAAGAGCTCATAGTGACCAGCAGAGGGCGCAATCACCTCCTGAGAAGTGTAAAAGCTCATAGCGACCACCAGAGGGCGTAGTCACCTCCAGAGAAGTGTAAGAGCTCATAGCCACCACCAGGGGGCACAGTCACCTCCAGAGAAGTGTAAAAGCTCATAGTGACCAGCAGAGGGCGCAGTCACCTCCCGAGAAGTGTAAGAGCTCATAGAGACCACCAGAGGGCGCAGTCACCTCCTGAGAAGTGTAAGAGCTCATAGCGACCACCAGAGGTCGCAGTCAGCTCCTGAGAAGTGTAAGAGCTCATAGTGACCAGCAGAGGGCGCAGTCACCTCCCGAGAAGTGTAAGAGCTCATAGCGACCAGCAGAGGGCGCAGTCACCTCCAGAGAAGTGTAAGAGCTCATAGCGACCACCAGAGGGCGCAATCACCTCCTGAGGGCGCAGTCACCACCTGAGAAGTATAAGAGCTCATAGTGACCAGCAGAGGGCGCAGTCACCTCCCGAGAAGTGTAAGAGCTCATAGCGACCAGCAGAGGGCGCGGTCACCTCCAGAGAAGTGTAAGAGCTCATAGCGACCACCAGAGGGCGCAATCACCTCCTGAGAAGTGTAAGAGCTCATAGTGACCAGCAGAGGGCGCAGTCACCTCCTGAGAAGTGTAAGAGCTCATAGCAACCACCAGAGGGCGCAGTCAGCTCCTGAGAAGTGTAAGAGCTCATAGTGACCAGCAGAGGGCGCAGTCACCTCCCGAGAAGTGTAAGAGCTCATAGCGACCAGCAGAGGGCGCAGTCACCTCCAGAGAAGTGTAAGAGCTCATAGCGACCACCAGAGGGCGCAATCACCTCCTGAGGGCGCAGTCACCTCCTGAGAAGAGTAAGAGCTCATAGTGACCAGCAGAGGGCGCAGTCACCTCCAGAGAAGTGTAAGAGCTCATAGTGACCAGCAGAGGGCGCAGTCACCTCCTGAGAAGTGTAAGAGCTCATAGCAACCACCAGAGGGCGCAGTCACCTCCTGAGAAGTCTAAGAGCTCATAGCGACCACCAGAGGGCGCAGTCACCTCCTGAGAAGTGTAAGAGCTCATAGTGACCAGCAGAGGGCGCAATCACCTCCTGAGAAGTGTAAGAGCTCATAGCGACCACCAGAGGGCGCAGTCACCTCCAGAGAAGTGTAAGAGCTCATAGCCACCACCAGGGGGCACAGTCACCTCCAGAGAAGTGTAAGAGCTCATAGCCACCACCAGGGGGCACAATCACCTCCTGAGAAGTGTAAGAGCTCATAGACACAAGCAGAGGGCGCAGTCACCTTCTGAGAAGTGTAAGAGCTCATAGCGACCAGCAGAGGGCGCAGTTACCTCCCGAGAAATGTAAGAGCTCATAGTGACCTGCAGAGGGCGCAGTCACCTCCTGAGAAGTGTAAGAGCTCATAGCCACCACGAGAGGGCGCAGTCACCTCCTGAGAAGTGTAAGAGCTCATAGCGAACACCAGAGGGCGCAGTCACCTCCTGAGAAGTGTAAGAGCTCATAGCGACCACCAGAGGGCACAGTCTCTTCCTGAAAAGTGAAAGAGCTCATAGCGACCACCAGAGGGCGCAGTCACCTCCTGAGAAGTGTAAGAGCTCATAGCGACCAGCAGAGGGCAGAGTCACCTCCTGAGAAGTGTAAGAGCTCATAGTGACCACCAGAAGGCACAGTCTCTTCCTGAAAAGTGAAAGAGCTCATAGCGACCACTAGAGGGCGCAGTCACCTCCTGAGAAGTGTAAGAGCTCATAGCGACCAGCAGAGGGCGCCGTCACCTCCTGAGAAGTGTAAGAGCTCATTTCGACCAGCAGAGGGAGCAGTCACCTCCCGAGAAGTATAAGAGCTCATAGCGACCACCAGAGAGATCAGTCACCTCCCGAGAAGTGTAAGAGCTCATAGCGAACAGCAGAGGGCGCAGTCACCTCCCGAGAAGTGTAATAGCTCAAAACGACCACCAGAGGGATCAGTCACCTCCTGAGAAGTGTAAGAGCTCATAGCGACCACCAGAGGGCGCAGTCACCTCCTGGGAAGTGTAAGAGCTCATAGCGACCACCAGTGGTTGCAGTCACCTCCTGAGAAGTGTTTAAACTCATAGCGACCAGCAGAGAGCGCACTCACCTCCCGAGAAGTGTAAGAGCTGATGGGGACCAGCAGAGGGCACACAAACCTCCCGAGAAGTTTAATATCTCATAGCTAGCTTCAGAGCGCGCAGTCGCCTCCTGAGATGTGTAAGAGCTCATAGGGACCACCAGAGGGCGCAGTCACCTCTTGAGAAGTGTAAGAGTTCATAGGGACCAGCAGAGGGTGCAGTGACCTCCTGAGAAGTGTAAGAGCTGATAGCGACCACCAGAGGGCGCAGTCACCTCCTGAGAAGTGTAAGAGCTGATAGCGACCACCAGAGGGCGCAGTCACCTCCTGAGAAGTGTAAGAGCTCATAGCAACCAGCAGAGGGCGCAGTAACCTCCTGAGAAGTTTAAGAGCTCATAGTGACCTCCAGAGGGCGCAGTCACCTCCTGGGAAGTGTAAGAGCTCATAGCCACCACCAGAGGGCACAGTCTCTTCCTGAGAAGTGTAAGAGCTCATACCGACCAGCAGAGGGAACAGTCACCTCCCGAGAAGTATAAGAGCTCATAGCGACCTCTAGAGGGCGTAGTCACCTCCCAAGACGTGTAAGAGCTCAAAGCGACCACCAGATGGCACAGTCACCTCCTGAGAAGTGTAAGAGCTCATAGCGACCACAAAAGGGCGCAGTCACCTCCTGAGAAGTGTAAGAGCTCATAGCCACCAGCAGAGGGGGCAGTCACTTCCTGAGAAGTGTAAGAGCTCATAGCCACCAGCAGAGAGTGCAGTCACCTCCTGAGAAGTGTAACAGCTGATAGCGACCAGGAGAGGGCACAGTCACCTCCTGAGAACTGTACGAGATCATAGCGACCACCAGGGGGCACAGTCACCTCCTGAGAAGTGTAAGAGCTCATAGCGACCACCAAAGGGCATATTCACCTCCTGAGAAGTGTAGGAGCTCATAGTGACCACCAGAGGTTGCAGTCACCTCCTGAGAAGTGTAAGAGCTCATAGCGACCCACAGAGGGCACAGTTTCTTCCTGAAAAGTGTAAGAGCTCATACAGACCAGCAGAGGGCGTAGTCACCTCCCAAGACGTGTAAGAGCTCATAGTGACCACCAGAGGGATCAGTCACCTCCTGAGAAGTGTAAGAGCTCATAGCGAACAGCAGAGGACGCAGTCACCTCCTGAGAAGTGTAAGAGCTCATAGTGACCTCCATAGGGTGCATTCACTTCCCGAGAAGTGTAATAGCTCATAGCGACCACAAGAGGTTGCAGTCACCTCCTGAGAAGTTAAAGAGCTCAAAGCAACCTCCAGAGGGCGCACTCACCTCCCAAGAAGTGTAAGAGCTGATGGGGACCAGCAGAGGGAACAGTCACCTCCTGAGAAGTGTAAGAGCTCAAAGCTACCACCAGAGGGCACACAAACCTTCCGAGAAGTTTATTATCTCATAGCTACCTTCAGAGGGTGCAGTCATCTCCTGAGATGTGTAAGAGCTCAAAGGGCCACCAGAGGGCGCAGTCACCTCCCGAGAAGTGTAAGAGCTCATAGGGACCAGAAGAGGGCTCAGTCACCTCCTGAGAAGTGTAAGAGCTGATAGCGACCACCAGAGGGCGCAGTCACCTCCTGAGAAGTGTAAGAGCTCATAGCAACCAGCAGAGGGCGCAGTCACCTCCTGAGAAGTTTAAGAGCTCATAGTGGCCTCCAGAGGGCGCAGTCACTTCCCGAGAAGTGTAATAGCTCATAGCGACCACCAGAGGGATCATTTACCTCCTGAGAAGTGTAAGAGATCACAGCGAACAGCAGAGGACACAGTCACCTCCCTAGAAGTTAAATAGCTCATAGCGAACAAAAGAGGTGGCAGTCCCCTCCTGAGAAGTGTAAGAGCTCGTAGCGACCACCAGAGGGCGCAGTCACCTCCGGAGAAGTGTAATAGCTCATAGCGACCAGCAGAGGGCGCAGTCACCTCCTGAGAAGTGTAAGAGCTCATAACGAAAAGCAAAGGGCGCAATCACCTCCTGAGATGTTTAAGAGCTCAAAGGGACAAGCAGAGGGCGCAATCACGTCCTGAAAGGTGTGATAGTTCATAGAGACCACCAGTAGAGTAGTGTAAGTAGTGTAGTAGTAGAGTAGTGTAAGGGCTCATAGAAACCACTAGAGGGTAGTAGAGTAGTAGTAGTAGTAGTAGTGTAGTAGTGTAGTAGTAGAGTAGTGTAAGGGCTCATAGAAACCACTAGAGGGCGCAGTCACCTCCTGAGAAGTGTAAGAGCTAATAGCGACCAGCAGAGGGCGCAGTCAACTCCCGAGAAGTTTGAGAGCTCATAGAAACCTCCAGAGGGTGCACTCACCTCCTGAGAAGTGTAAGAGCTCATGGGGACCAGCAGAAGGAACAGTCACTTCCTGAGAAGTGTAAAAGCTCGAAGCAACCACCAGAGGGCACACAAACCTCCCTAGAAGTTTAATAGCTCATAGCTACTCCAGAGGGTGCAGTCACCTCCTGATATGTGTAAGAGCTCATAGGGACCACGAGAGGGCGCAGTCACCTCCCAAGAAGTGTAAGAGCTCATAGCGACCAGCAGAGGGCGCAGTCACCTCCTGAGAAGTGTAATAGCTCATATGGAGAAGCAGAGGGCATATTCACCTCCTGAGAAGTGTAAGAGCTCATAGTGACCAGCAGAGGGTGGAGTCACCACCAGAGATGTGTAATAGCTCATATGGAGAAGCAGAGGGCACTGTCACCTCCTGAGAAGGGTAAGAGCTCATAGCGAACACCAGAGGGCGCAGTCACCCCCCTGAGAAGTGTAAGAGGTCATAGCCACCACTAGAGGGCGCTGTCACCTCCCGAGAAGTGTAATAGCTAATAGCGACCAGCAGAGGGCGCAGTCACCTCCTGAGAAGTGTAAGAGCTCATAGGAACCAGCAGAGGGTGCCGCCAACTCCTGAGAAGTGTAAGAGCTCATAAGGACCTCCAGAGGGCGCAGTCACCTCCTGTGAAGTGTAAGAGCTCCTAGCGACCAGCAGAGGGCGCAGTCACCAGTTACCTCCTGAGATGTGTAAGAGCTCTTTGGGATGGACAGAGGGCACAGTCACCTCCTGAGAAGGGTAAGAGCTCATAGGGACCAGCAGAGGGCGCAATTACCTCCTGAAAATTGTTAGAGCTCATAGAGACCACCAGAGGGCTCATTCACCTCCTGAGAAGTGTAAGAGCTAATAGCGACCAGCAGAGAGCGCAGTCACCTCCCGAGAAGTGTAAGAGCTCATGGGGACCAGCAGAGGGAACAGTCACCTCCAGAGAAGTGTAAGAGCTCAAAGCTACCACCAGAGGGCGCACAAACCTCCCGAGAAGTTTAATAGCTCATAGCGACCACCAGACGGCATATTCACCTACTGAGAAGTGTAAGAGCTCATAAAAACCACCAGAGGGCGCTGTCACCTCCTGAGAAGTGTTTTGTCAGGTTCGCTGGAGAGAATTCTGGTACTTCTGGTTCTTCTGGTGGTGCTAGCAGCGTTCTCCAACCTCCGGCGCGTATCCGCGCAAACTCCTTCTCTCGTCCCGGGCAGCGGCTGCTAAGATCTCGCGCTGTCTAGGAGTTGTGTTCTGAAATGCTGAGACTTATGGTACCTCTGCATGGTGCCTGCTATTGTGCTTGGTTATTCTGCACCATTAGGGGTTAATTCTCCATAGTTGTCCAGCTCCTATCAGGTTCTGGAGGTGGAGTTCTGGCTGCATAAATTGCAGCTTCACTAGTCACCTGTGCCAGTGTTTGAAATCCCTTAATCACTCGCTCTCAGCATTAGGTTGTATTGCTCTGTATCTGTATCGTTGTGACCTCGGCTCGTTTTTGACATTGACTCTTTGCCTACTGATTTTGCTCTTGACGTTCCCTCTCGTTGTGACTCCGGCTAGTTAACCATTCTTTAGTGTTTTGTGTTTGTCAGTCTGTTTGTGTTTCTCTTCCCGCACTTATCCAGTGTATTTCGAGTCTTCAAGTAGTCGCCCCACGGTTTAGCGTGGGGGGGCTATAGGAAGGGACAGAGGTTGGGGAAAGCTCAGGGCACACTAGAGGGCTCTAGAGGACCACCAGAGGGCTCAGTCACCTCCTGAGAAGTGTAAGAGCTCATAGCCACCAGCAGAGGGCGCAGTTACCTCCTGAGAAGTGTAAGAGCTCATAGCGACCAGCAGAGGGCGCAGTCACCTCCTGAGAAGTGTAAGAGCTCATAGCGACCAGCAGAGTGCGCAGTCACCTCCTGAGATGTGTAAGAGCTCAAAGCTACCACCAGAGGGCGCAGTCACCTCCTGAGCTGTGTAAAAGCTCATAGGGACCAGCAGAGGGCGCAGTCACCTGCTGAGAATTGTAAGAGCTCATAGCAACCAGCAGAGAGCGCAGTCCCCTCCTGAGAAGTGTAAGAGCTCATAGCGACCACCAGAGGGCGCAGTCACCTCCTTAGAAGTGTAAGAGCTCATAGCGACCACCAGAGGGCGCAGTCACCTCCTTAGAAGTGTAAGAGCTCATAGCGACCACCAGAGGGCGCAGTCACCTCCCGAGAAGTGTAATAGCTCATAGTGACCACCAGAGGGCGCAGTCACCTCCAGCGCAATCACCTACAGAGATTTGTAAGAGCTCATAGCGACCGGCAGAGGGTGCAGTCACCTCCCGAGAAGTGTAAGAGTTCATAGCGACCACCAGGGGACGAAGTTACCTCCAGCGCAGTCACCTCCTGAGAAGTGTAAGAGCTGATAGCAACCACCAGAGGGCACAGTCACCTGGCGGGAAGTGTAAGAGCTCATAGAGACCACCAGAGGGCGCAGTCACCTGTTCAGATGTGTAAGAGCTCATAAGGACCAGCAGAGTGCGCAGTCACCTCCCAAGAATTGTAAGAGCTCATAGCGCCACCAAAGGGCGCAGTCACTTCCTAAGAAGTGTAAGAGCTCATAGCAACCAGCAGAGGGTGCATTTACTCCCTGAGAAGTATAAGAGCTCATAGCGACCACTAGAGGGCGCAGTCACCTCCAGTGCAGTCACCTACAGAGATTTGTAAGAGCTCACAGCGACCGTCAGAGGGTGCAGTAACCTCCCGAGAAGTGTAATAGCTCATAGTGACCACCAGAGGGCGCAGTCACCTCCCGAGAAGTGTAAGAGCTCACAGTGACAACCAGAGGGCGCAGTCACCTCCCGAGAAGTGTAATAGCTCATAGTGACCACCAGAGGGCGCAGTCACCTCCAGTGCAGTCACCTACAGAGATTTGTAAGAGCTCATAGCGACCGGCAGAGGGTGCAGTCACCTCCCGAGAAGTGTAAGAGTTCATAGCGACCACCAGGGGACGAAGTTACCTCCAGCACAGTCACCTCCTGAGAAGTGTAAGAGCTCATAGCGACCACCAGAGGGCGCAGTCACCTCCTGAGAAGTGTAAGAGCTCATAGTGACCTGCAGAGGGCGCAGTCACCTCCTGAGAAGTGTAAGAGCTCATAGCCACCACCAGAGGGCGCAGTCACCTCCTAAGAAGTGTAAGAGCTCATAGCGACCAGCAGAGGGCACAGCCACCTCCCGAGAAGTGTAAGAGCTCATAGCGACCACCAGAGGGCGCAGTCACATCCTAAAAGTGTAAGAGCTAATAGCGACCACCAGAGGGTGCATTTACTCCCTGAGAAGTATAAGAGCTCATAGCGACCACTAGAGGGCGCAGTCACCTCCAGTGCAGTCACCTCCTGAGTAGTGTAAGAGCTCATAGTAATTAGCAGAGGGCAGAGTCACCTCCTGAGAAGTGTAAGAGCTCATAGCCACCAGCAGAGGGCGCAGTCACCTCCCGAGAAGTGTAAGAGCTCATAGTGACCACCAGAGGGCGCAGTCACCTCCTGAGTAGTGTAAGAGCTCATAGCGACCAGCAGAGGGCACTGTCACCTCCTGAGAAGTGTAAGAGCTGATAGCGACCACCAGAGGACGCAGTCACCTCCTGAGAAGTGTAAAAGCTCATAGCGACCACCAGAGGGCGCAGTCACCTCCTGAGTAGTGTAAGAGCTCATAGCCACCAGCAGAGGGCGCAGTCACCTCCTGAGAAGTGTAAGAGCTCATAGCGACCAGCAGAGGGCGCAGTCACCTCCTGAGAAGTGTAAGAGCTCATAGCCACCAGCAGAGGGCGCAGTCACCTCCTGAGAAGTGTAAGAGCTCATAGCGACCAGCAGAGGGCGCAGTCACCTCCTGAGAAGTGTAAGAGCTCATAGCGACCAGCAGAGGGCGCAGTCACCTCCTGAGAAGTGTAAGAGCTCATAGCAACCACCAGGGGGCGCAGTCACCTCCTGAGAAGTGTAAGAGCTCATAGCGAACAGCAGAGGGCGCAGTCACCTCCTAAGAAGTTGTGAGACACTGAAGGGGTTAACTGTGGATGGGCGGTATGTTTCCCCTAGGTTTTGCTTCTATGCAAGGCCTTAGTGCTGAGGTGGGTTTGTCCAGCACCTTGGACACAGGTGATGGGAACAGCCTAATTAGCCTGGATAAAATGACTCAGCAGAGTTGAGTGGGTTGTCTCTCTGTGGAAGGAGGCTGAGAGGACACAGCTCTGACCTGTGTGTCTGGAGCAGCCACGTGATCTTTGTTTAGTGTGAGCTAGTGGACTATTTGTATAGTTAGCACCCTGACGGGTAGGTTTTCTTTTGTTTATTCAAATACCTGAATGTAAAGGCTGTTTTATTTTGCTGCAATAAACGCAGGCGAGACCTGTTTGGACTGTACCCTGGTGTCCCTGTCTTGAACTGCATCCCAGCACCCCGCTACCACGGTCTCTACTGGGCCAAATCTCCACATATGGTGCTTCGGATTGCGGGCAGTTCAAAAAGACACACCTGAAAGGCTTGCTACATCCTGCAACATTGCATGGCCTGGGTGAAAGCAGCAGGCAAAGTGCAGGATAAAGCCAAGATGGAGGACTTTATTAAATACCTGCAAGAGGAGGCCAGAGCTAATCGGCAGCAGCAGCAGGAGGAGGCCAGAGCTAATCGGCAGCAGCAGCAGGAGGAGGCCAGAGCTACTCGGCTGCAGCAGCAGGAAGAGTCCCAGGCTAATCGACAGCTGCAGCAAGCCATGCTCCAGCAGCAGGAGGAGAGGTCCCGACAGCAGCAAGCCATGTTCCAGCAGCAGGAGGAGAGGTCCCGCCAGCAGCAGGAGGAGAGGTCCCGACAGCAGCAAGCCATGTTCCAGCAGCAGGAGGAGAGGTCCCGACAGCAGCAAGCCATGCTCCAGCAACAGCAGGAGGAGTCCCGAGCCATGTTCCAGCTGATGATGGAGAAGTTTTCTGGCATTATGGCAGCACCGCAAGCGTCGGCTACTGAGGGGTCCCATACTGGTCTACAAGGGTACCCGGTTGTCCAGTGTTCCGCACGGGCTGCAGTACAAAAGGCTTTACAAAAAATGGCGGTGACCGACGACGTGGAGGCGTATCTCACTGTGTTCGAGCGAGTAGCTGAGCGAGAGGAGTTACCGGCTGAGCAGTGGGCAGATGTCCTGGCACCGTTCCTGACCGGCGAGTCGCAGAAGGCTTACTACGACCTGAGTGAAACGGAGGCCCGTGAGTACCCCCAGCTAAAGGCGGAGATTCTGGCTCGTCTTGGGGTCACCGTTCAAGTTCGCTCCAGCCGGGTCCACCAGTGGGCTTACTCAGAAAAATTACCCCCACGCTCCCAAATGCATGACCTGATCCATCTTGTCCGGAAGTGGTTACAACCAGAGGACTGCACCCCCGCACAGATGGTAGAGAGAGTGGTCCTCGACAAATTCACCCGTTCTCTGCCCTCTCGGCTCCAGCGGTGGGTTGGACAGGCCGGTCCCACAAAAGCTGAGGAGCTGGTGTCCCTAGTAGAGAGGTATCGGGCTACGGAGGACCTGCTACTTACCTCTCCGACACGAAGCAGTGCCAGAGACAGGGTCACCAAACCAGCTGGTAAGACTGCTACTGCGGAAAAGGGGAGACATGTCAGGTTGGGAGGGGGTTCATTGGGGGGCGTGGATACCCAGAAACCCAGTGAGGCTCGTGACAGAGGTCATGGCCGCATCCAGTGCTGGCGGTGCCATGAAATGGGCCATATTGCTGCCAACTGTCCACTGTCAGTGGAGCCAATGGACTGCAACCAGACCCGGCGAGTGTCACTGTTTGCCCGGCCAGTTCTGGCGGCTGAGTCAGTCACGGATGCAGAACCCCAAGTATGCATGGTCACAATCGGTGGTCACACAGTGGAAGCCTTGCTAGACTCAGGGAGTCTGGTCACCCTGGTGCGGGGAACTTTGGTTGATCCTGGATTATACAGTGGGCGGAGAGTGGGAGTGTTGTGTATACATGGGGACACTCGCGATTATCCCACTGCTGTCATCAACCTACATACCCCTTGTGGTACTGTCACCCATGAAGTGGGGGTGGTGGGGACCCTGTTTCATGAGGCTATTATCGGCAGAGACTTACCGGTGTTTTGGGACCTCTGGAGACGAAGACCCACCTCAGGTGCTGTTGCAGATAATGGACATCAGGTATGTCCGGCCTTGGCCCCTGAACCCTTTGAGGCCGATGTACCCACACCAGCAGTAGGGGTGACCCCATGTGATGAATTCTCTCCCCTAGAGGTCCTAGCTGGTGAGGTCGAGGGCCACGAGGAGGTGGCCGACATGCTGGACCTTGAGATTTCCCGTGAAAATTTTGGGGCTGCACAGCTACAGGACCCTACCTTGGTTAAAGCACGGGAGAATGTTAAGGTGATAAATGGGGTACTCCAAATACCAGGGGCTGATAAAATATACCCCCGAATGGTGATTATTGGGGAACTGTTGTACAGGGTCGACCAGATACGGGGTGAGGAGGTTGAGCAACTTGTAGTACCCCAATCTCACCGTAGGCTGGTGCTAGAGTTGGCACACAAACATGTGCTGGGAGGGCACTTAGGTGCTGAGAAGACCAGAGAAAGGATCCTGCAGAGATTTTTCTGGCCCGGGGTGTGGGAGGAGGTAAACCGGTATTGTAGCTCCTGCCCTGAGTGTCAACTTACTGCCCCGGTCTCCCACTTCAGGAGTCCTTTGGTCCCGCTACCGATCATAGAAGTGCCCTTTGAACGGATTGCAATGGATCTGGTTGGCCCCATAGTCAAATCCTCCAGGGGGCACCAATACATCCTAGTTATCCTGGACTACGCTACGCGGTATCCCGAGGCGATTCCATTAAGGAACACCTCCTCCAAAAATATTGCTAGGGAGCTGTTCCAGGTGTTCTCACGCACAGGCCTCCCCAAGGAAATCTTGACTGACCAGGGTACCCCATTCATGTCTAGGGTAATGAAGGAGATGTGCAAGTTACTACAGGTAAAACAGCTCCGCACCTCTGTGTATCATCCTCAGACAGATGGCCTGGTCGAGAGGTTTAATAAGACCTTGAAGGGGATGCTTAAGAGGGTGGTCAGCAAAGATGGGAAGGACTGGGATTGTTTGTTGCCCTATTTGATGTTTGCCATACGTGAAGTTCCCCAGTCCTCCACGGGTTTCTCACCCTTTGAGCTGTTATATGGCCGTTCCCCACGTGGGCTTTTGGATGTAGCTAAGGAGACCTGGGAACAGGAGAGGACCCCCCACCGTAGTGTGATAGAACACGTCTCCCTTATGCAGGACCGCATAGCGGCGGTAATGCCCCTTGTAAAGGAGCACATGACAAGGGCACAAGAGGCCCAGTCTAGGGTCTACAATAGGTCAGCCAGACTCAGGACCTTTAACCCAGGCGACAGAGTGCTAGTTCTGGTGCCCACCGTGGAGAGCAAGTTCTTGGCCAAATGGCAAGGGCCATATGAGGTCATGGAGAGAGTGGGGAAGGTAACCTACAGGGTATCTCAGCCGGGGAGGAGGAAGCCCGAACAGATATACCACGTGAACCTCCTAAAGCCATGGAGGGAAAGAGAGTCCCTGATGGCCATGGGAATAGAGAAGGCGTCTGTCTCCAAGAAGGGGACACCGGAGGTAGGTGTACCCAATGCCAAGGTGCCTGAAGTACGGATCTCGGAGTCCCTCTCCAGGGCCCAGATTCAGGAAGCGAAGGAGTTTGTGCTCCGAAATATGGAGGTGTTCTCTAAGTTACCGGGACGTACTTCAGTCATCAAGCATGACATCATAACCGAACCCCACATCCGGGTACACCAAAAACCTTACCGGGTCCCTGAAGCGCGCCGGCTTGCCATATCCGAAGAAGTCAGGCAGATGTTAGACCTGGGGGTTATCGAGGAGTCTAAAAGTGACTGGTCGAGTCCTATTGTGTTGATTCCCAAACCTGATGGTTCCCTACGGTTCTGCAATGATTTTAGGAAGTTGAACGAGGTGTCCAAATTTGATTCCTATCCCATGCCCAGAGTTGACGAGTTGATAGAACGACTTGGACAGGCTAGATTCTTCTCCACCCTTGACCTGACGAAAGGGTATTGGCAGGTACCCCTGACTGACAGGGCTAAAGAGAAGACCGCTTTTGTTACCCCTGATGGGCTTTTTCAGTACGTGGTACTCCCCTTTGGGCTACATGGGGCTCCCGCCACATTCCAGAGGTTAATGGATCTCGTGCTAAAACCTCACCGGAGTTATGCCTCGGCCTACCTGGATGACATCATAGTCTATAGTAGCGACTGGGAGAGTCATCTAGCCAAAGTACAAGCAGTGGTAGACTCCCTGAGGGCAGCAGGGCTGACAGCGAACCCCCAAAAGTGTGCACTGGGTCTGGAAGAGGCCCGTTACCTGGGTTACCGTATTGGGCGAGGGGTCATCAAACCCCAAGTAAATAAAGTAGAGGCGATCCAGCAGTGGCCACGACCTATGAACAAGAAGCAAGTGAGGGCTTTTCTGGGCATAGTGGGATATTATCGCCGATTTATCCCCGATTTTGCGACAATAGCGGCACCCCTGACTGACCTGACTAAGGGTAGCAGGGCGGTCATGGTAAAGTGGAGTAAAGAGGCTGAGGGCGCGTTTCAGCGACTTAAGACGGTTTTGTGCGAGGGACCGGTACTGATCACCCCTAACTTCACCAAGACCTTTATTGTGCAGACTGACGCTTCTGACGTGGGCTTGGGGGCTGTCCTGTCCCAAGTAGTGGAGGGTGAGGAACATCCTGTAACATTCCTGAGCCGCAAGCTCACACCTCCTGAGAAGAACTATAGCATAGTTGAGAGGGAGTGCTTAGCGATCAAATGGGCTCTGGAATCCCTGAGGTATTACTTGATAGGGCGACAGTTTACACTAGTGACCGATCACTCTCCCCTCACCTGGATGAGTCAGGCCAAAGAGAGGAACGCCAGGGTCACAAGGTGGTTCCTAATGTTGCAGAATTTCAAGTTCACGGTAGAACATCGAGCAGGAAAGCTGCATGAGAATGCCGATGCCCTGTCTAGTACCCACTGTCTGATGGCCAAAAGTGTTCGCCCCCACAGGGTCAAACAGAGGGGGAGGGTATGTGAGACACTGAAGGGGTTAACTGTGGATGGGCGGTATGTTTCCTCTAGGTTTTGCTTCTATGCAAGGCCTTAGTGCTGAGGTGGGTTTGTCCAGCACCTTGGACACAGGTGATGGGAACAGCCTAATTAGCCTGGATAAAATGACTCAGCAGAGTTGAGTGGGTTGTCTCTCTGTGGAAGGAGGCTGAGAGGACACAGCTCTGACCTGTGTGTCTGGAGCAGCCACGTGATCTTTGTTTAGTGTGAGCTAGTGGACTATTTGTATAGTTAGCACCCTGACGGGTAGGTTTTCTTTTGTTTATTCAAATACCTGAATGTAAAGGCTGGTTTTATTTTGCTGCAATAAACGCAGGCGAGACCTGTTTGGACTGTACCCTGGTGTCCCTGTCTTGAACTGCATCCCAGCACCCCGCTACCACGGTCTCTACTGGGCCAAATCTCCACAAAGTGTAAGAGCTCATAGTGACCAGCAGAGGGCGCAGTCACCTCCCGAGAAGTGTAAGAGCTCATAGCCACCAGCAGAGGGCACAGTGACCTCCTGAGAAGTGTAAGAGCTCATAGTGATTAGCAGAGGGCAGAGTCACCTCCTGAGAAGTGTAAGAGCTCATAGCCACCAGCAGAGGGCGCAGTCACCTCCTGAGAAGTGTAAGAGCTCATAGCGACCAGCAGAGGGCGCAGTCACCTCCTGAGAAGTGTAAGAGCTCATAGCGACCACCAGAGGGCACAGTCACCTCCCGAGAAGTGTAAGAGCTCATAGCGACCACCAGAGGGCGCAGTCACCTCCTGAGAAATGTAAGAGCTCATAGCGACCACCAGAGGGCGCAGTCACCTCCTGAGAAGTGTAAGAGCTCATAGCGACCACCAGAGGGCGCAGTCACCTCCTGAGAAGTGTAAGAGCTCATAGAGACCAGCAGAGGGCGCAGTCACCTCCTTAGAAGTTTATAACGTTCTTTCTTTTTCATTCCATTCTTCCTGTTCCCTGTTTTCAGAATCTCTGCTTGCTGTCGGTGAATGTAACTTCCATGTTGAAGCTGAAAAAACCCCACAATCTAAATACCAGCCACATCTGAGTTCATGACAGGAAGCAGAGATTTTGATATTAGTGAGTGATTTGTTGAGCTTTTATTTACCCCTCCCCAGGCCTGAGGGGTTTATACATTGAGGGCAGCCGTCAGCCCTTGGCCATAACAGCCCCTCCTCCCTGTACCCCGGGCACACATCAGGGCGTACACCCTCTGGGCGCGCCCCATCCTCTCGCCCCATGGGGGGAGGTGAAGTCACATCTCAATTTCTTGCTCTTTTGTTAAGTCAAAGCTGGAAACTGCAGATTGTGTCCTGGGACCTCGCCAAGAATTACACAGACAGAGCAGGAGGGAGATTAACCCCTAAAGCACCCGCGGGGAGCACACAGGACGGAGAGGATTGGATACACGGCTCAGCAGTCAGTATCACACAGGATAGGATTAGATACACAGCTCAGCAGACAGTATCACACAGGATAGGATTAGATACACGGCTCAGCAGACAGTATCACACAGGAGAGGATTAGATACACAGCTCAGCAGTATCACACAGGATAGGATTAGATACATGGCTCAGCAGTCAGTATCACACAGGAGAGGTTTAGATACACGGCTCAGCAGTCAGTATCACACAGGAGAGGATTAGATACACAGTTCAGCAGTATCACACAGGAGAGGATTGGATACACGGCTCAGCAGTCAGTATCACACAGGATAGGATAAGATACACAGCTCAGCAGTCAGTATCACACAGGAGAGGATTAGATACACAGCTCAGCAGTATCACACAGGAGAGGATTAGATACACGGCTCAGCAGTCAGTATCACACAGGAGAGGATTGGATACACGGCTCTGCAGTCAGTATCACACAGGATAGGATTAGATACATGGCTCAGCAGACAGTATCACACAGGAGAGGATTAGATACACAGCTCAGCAGTCAGTATCACACAGGAGAGAATTAGATACACGGCTCAGCAGTCAGTATCACACAGGATAGGATTAGATACCCGGCTCAGCAGACAGTATCACACAGGAAAGGATTAGATACACTGCTCAGCAGACAGTATCACACAGGATAGGATTAGATACCCGGCTCAGCAGACAGTATCACACAGGAAAGGATTAGATACACTGCTCAGCAGACAGTATCACACAGGATAGGATTAGATACCCGGCACATCAGACAGTATCACACAGGAAAGGATTAGATACACCACTCAGCAGACTGTATCACACAGGAGAGGACTAGATACACAGCTCAGCAGTATCACACAGGATAGGATAAGATACACGGCTCAGCAGACTGTATCACACAGGAGAGGATTAGATACACAGTTCAGCAGACAGTATCACACAGGAGAGGATTAGATACACAGCTCAGCAGTATCACACAGGAGAGGATTAGATACACAGCTCAGCAGACAGTATCACACAGGATAGGATTAGATACACAGCTCAGCAGGCAGTATCACACAGGATAGGATTAGATACACAGCTCAGCAGTATCACACAGGATAGGATTAGATACACAGCTCAGCAGTATGACACAGGATAGGATTAGATACACAGCTCAGCAGTATCACACAGGAGAGGATTAGATACACGGCTCAGCAGACAGTATCACACAGGATAGGATTAGATACACGGCTCAGCAGACAGTATCACACAGGAGAGGATTAGATACACAGCTCAGCAGGCAGTATCACACAGGAGGGGATTAGATACACAGCTCAGCAGTCAGTATCACACAGGATAGGATTAGATACACAGCTCAGCAGACAGTATCACACAGGAGAGGATTAGATACACGGCTCAGCAGACAGTATCACACAGGATAGGATTAGATACACAGCTCAGCAGTATCACACAGGAGAGGATTAGATACACGGCTCAGCAGACAGTATCACACAGGATAGGATTAGATACACAGCTCAGCAAACAGTATCACACAGGAGAGGATTAGATACACAGCTCAGCAGACAGTATCACACAGGAGAGGATTAGATACACAGCTCAGCAGACAGTATCACACAGGATAGGATTAGATACACGGCTCAGCAGACAGTATCACACAGGAGAGGATTAGATACACAGCACAGCAGTATCACACCGGAGAGGATTAGATACACAGCTCAGCAGACAGGACAGTATCACACAGGAGAGGATTAGATACACAGCTCAGCAGACAGTATCACACAGGAGAGGATTAGATACAGGGCTCAGCAGACAGTATCACACAGGATAGGATTAGATACACAGCTCAGCAGTATCACACAGGAGAGGATTAGATACACGGCTCAGCAGACAGTATCACACAGGATAGGATTAGATACACAGCTCAGCAGACAGTATCACACAGGAGAGGATTAGATACACAGCTCAGCAGGCAGTATCACACAGGAGAGGATTAGATACACGGCTCTGCAGACAGTATCACACAGGAGAGGATTAGATACACAGCTCAGCAGTATCACACAGGAGAGGATTAGCTACACAGCTCAGCAGTATCACACAGGATAGGATTAGATACACAGCTCAGCAGTATCACACAGGAGAGGATGAGATACACAGCTCAGCAGACAGTATCACACAGGAGAGGATTAGATACACAGCTCAGCAGTATCACACAGGATAGGATTAGATACACAGCTCAGCAGTCAGTATCACACAGGAGAGGATTAGATACACAGCTCAGCAGACTGTATCACACAGGATAGGATTAGATACACAGCTCAGCAGACAGTATCACACAGGATAGGATTAGATACACAGCTCAGCAGACTGTATCACACAGGATAGGATTAGATACACAGCTCAGCAGACAGTATCACACAGGATAGGATTAGATACACAGCTCAGCAGACTGTATCACACAGGGGAGGATTAGATACTATATATTATGTGTGATTTATATGGAGAAATGTTTTGTGATTCTCATGTGGTGTATATCATAGCTTGGACATTACTTGTGTACACACCTCAGGCGCGGTCCATAGAACTATATCCCCTGATATTACACATCATCTGCACAGAAACCAACACCATGTCCTACAGTCTCCTCTCCCCGGGATATAATGGCTGATAACAGAGAGTAATAGATTGTATCCCCCCCCCTGTACAGTCTCCTCTCCCCGGGATGTAATGGCTGATAACAGAGAGTAATAGATTGTATCCCCCCCCCTGTACAGTCTCCTCTCCCCGGGGTGTAATGGCTGATAACAGAGAGTAATAGATTGTATCCCCCCCTGTACAGTCTCCTCTCCCCGGGATGTAATGGCTGATAACAGAGAGTAATAGATTGTATCCCCCCCTGTACAGTCTCCTCTCCCCGGGATGTAATGGCTGATAACAGAGAGTAATAGATTGTATCCCCCTGTACAGTCTCCTCTCCCCGGGATGTAATGGCTGATAACAGAGAGTAATAGATTGTATCCCCCCCTGTACAGTCTCCTCTCCCCGGGGTGTAATGGCTGATAACAGAGAGTAATAGATTGTATCCCCCCTGTACAGTCTCCTCTCCCCGGGGTGTAATGGCTGATAACAGAGAGTAATAGATTGTATCCCCCTGTACAGTCTCCTCTCCCCGGGATGTAATGGCTGATAACAGAGAGTAATAGATTGTATCCCCCCCCCTGTACAGTCTCCTCTCCCCGGGGTGTAATGGCTGATAACAGAGAGTAATAGATTGTATCCCCCCCTGTACAGTCTCCTCTCCCCGGGATGTAATGGCTGATAACAGAGAGTAATAGATTGTATCCCCCCCTGTACAGTCTCCTCTCCCCGGGATGTAATGGCTGATAACAGAGAGTAATAGATTGTATCCCCCTGTACAGTCTCCTCTCCCCGGGATGTAATGGCTGATAACAGAGAGTAATAGATTGTATCCCCCCCTGTACAGTCTCCTCTCCCCGGGGTGTAATGGCTGATAACAGAGAGTAATAGATTGTATCCCCCCTGTACAGTCTCCTCTCCCCGGGGTGTAATGGCTGATAACAGAGAGTAATAGATTGTATCCCCCCCCTGTACAGTCTCCTCTCCCCGGGGTGTAATGGCTGATAACAGAGAGTAATAGATTGTATCCCCCCTGTACAGTCTCCTCTCCCCGGGATGTAATGGCTGATAACAGAGAGTAATAGATTGTATCCCCCCCCTGTACAGTCTCCTCTCCCCGGGATGTAATGGCTGATAACAGAGAGTAATAGATTGTATCCCCCCTGTACAGTCTCCTCTCCCCGGGGTGTAATGGCTGATAACAGAGAGTAATAGATTGTATCCCCCCTGTACAGCCTCCTCTCCCCGGGGTGTAATGGCTGATAACAGAGAGTAATAGATTGTATCCCCCCCCCCCCCTGTACAGTCTCCTCTCCCCGGGATATAATGGCTGATAACAGAGAGTAATAGATTGTATCCCCCCCTGTACAGTCTCCTCTCCCCGGGATATAATGGCTGATAACAGAGAGTAATAGATTGTATCCCCCCCCCTGTACAGTCTCCTCTCCCCGGGATGTAATGGCTGATAACAGAGAGTAATAGATTGTATCCCCCCTGTACAGTCTCCTCTCCCCGGGATGTAATGGCTGATAACAGAGAGTAATAGATTGTATCCCCCCCCCCCCCTGTACAGTCTCCTCTCCCCGGGATATAATGGCTGATAACAGAGAGTAATAGATTGTATCCCCCTGTACAGTCTCCTCTCCCCGGGGTGTAATGGCTGATAACAGAGAGTAATAGATTGTATCCCCCCCCCCTGTACAGTCTCCTCTCCCCGGGATATAATGGCTGATAACAGAGAGTAATAGATTGTATCCCCCCCCCCTGTACAGTCTCCTCTCCCCGGGATGTAATGGCTGATAACAGAGAGTAATAGATTGTATCCCCCCCCCCTGTACAGTCTCCTCTCCCCGGGGTGTAATGGCTGATAACAGAGAGTAATAGATTGTATCCCCCCCTGTACAGTCTCCTCTCCCCGGGGTGTAATGGCTGATAACAGAGAGTAATAGATTGTATCCCCCTGTACAGTCTCCTCTCCCCGGGATATAATGGCTGATAACAGAGAGTAATAGATTGTATCCCCCCTGTACAGTCTCCTCTCCCCTGGATGTAATGGCTGATAACAGAGAGTAATAGATTGTATCCCCCCCTGTACAGTCTCCTCTCCCCGGGATGTAATGGCTGATAACAGAGAGTAATAGATTGTATCCCCCCCTGTACAGTCTCCTCTCCCCGGGGTGTAATGGCTGATAACAGAGAGTAATAGATTGTATCCCCCCCTGTACAGTCTCCTCTCCCCGGGGTGTAATGGCTGATAACAGAGAGTAATAGATTGTATCCCCCCCTGTACAGTCTCCTCTCCCCGGGGTGTAATGGCTGATAACAGAGAGTAATAGATTGTATCCCCCTGTACAGTTTCCTCTCCCCGGGATGTAATGGCTGATAACAGAGAGTAATAGATTGTATCCCCCCTGTACAGTCTCCTCTCCCCGGTGTGTAATGGCTGATAACAGAGAGTAATAGATTGTATCCCCCTGTACAGTCTCCTCTCCCCGGGATGTAATGGCTGATAACAGAGAGTAATAGATTGTATCCCCCTGTACAGTCTCCTCTCCCCGGGATGTAATGGCTGATAACAGAGAGTAATAGATTGTATCCCCCTGTACAGTCTCCACTCCCCGGGATGTAATGGCTGATAACAGAGAGTAATAGATTGTATCCCCCTGTACAGTCTCCTCTCCCCGGGGTGTAATGGCTGATAACAGAGAGTAATAGATTGTACCCCCCCCCTGTACAGTCTCCTCTCCCCGGGATGTAATGGCTGATAACAGAGAGTAATAGATTGTATCCCCCCTGTACAGTCTCCTCTCCCCGGGGTGTAATGACTGATAACAGAGAGTAATAGATTGTATCCCCCCTGTACAGTCTCCTCTCCCCGGGGTGTAATGGCTGATAACAGAGAGTAATAGATTGTATCCCCCCTGTACAGTCTCCTCTCCCCGGGGTGTAATGACTGATAACAGAGAGTAATAGATTGTATCCCCCCTGTACAGTCTCCTCTCCCCGGGATGTAATGGCTGATAACAGAGAGTAATAGATTGTATCCCCCCTGTACAGTCTCCTCTCCCCGGGGTGTAATGGCTGATAACAGAGAGTAATAGATTGTATCCCCCCCTGTACAGTCTCCTCTCCCCGGGGTGTAATGGCTGATAACAGAGAGTAATAGATTGTATCCCCCCCTGTACAGTCTCCTCTCCCCGGGGTGTAATGGCTGATAACAGAGAGTAATAGATTGTATCCCCCCCTGTACAGTCTCCTCTCCCCGGGGTGTAATGGCTGATAACAGAGAGTAATAGATTGTATCCCCCCCTGTACAGTCTCCTCTCCCCGGGATGTAATGGCTGATAACAGAGAGTAATAGATTGTATCCCCCCCTGTACAGTCTCCTCTCCCCGGGGTGTAATGGCTGATAACAGAGAGTAATAGATTGTATCCCCCTGTACAGTCTCCTCTCCCCGGGGTGTAATGGCTGATAACAGAGAGTAATAGATTGTATCCCCCTGTACCGTCTCCTCTCCCCGGGGTGTAATGGCTGATAACAGAGAGTAATAGATTGTATCCCCCCTGTACAGTCTCCTCTCCCCGGGATGTAATGGCTGATAACAGAGAGTAATAGATTGTATTCCCCCCCCCCTGTACAGTCTCCTCTCCCCGGGGTGTAATGGCTGATAACAGAGAGTAATAGATTGTATCCCATTGTACAGTCTCCACTCCCCGGGGTGTAATGGCTGATAACAGAGAGTAATAGATTGTACCCCCCCCCCCCCTGTACAGTCTCCTCTCCCCGGGGTGTAATGGCTGATAACAGAGAGTAATAGATTGTATCCCCCTGTACAGTCTCCTCTCCCCGGGGTGTAATGGCTGATAACAGAGAGTAATAGATTGTATCCCCCTGTACAGTCTCCTCTCCCCGGGATGTAATGGCTGATAACAGAGAGTAATAGATTGTATCCCCCTGTACAGTCTCCTCTCCCCGGGATGTAATGGCTGATAACAGAGAGTAATAGATTGTATCCCCCTGTACAGTCTCCTCTCCCCGGGGTGTAATGGCTGATAACAGAGAGTAATAGATTGTATCCCCCCCTGCACAGTCTCCTCTCCCCGGGGTGTAATGGCTGATAACAGAGAGTAATAGATTGTATCCCCCCCCTGTACAGTCTCCTCTCCCCGGGGTGTAATGGCTGATAACAGAGAGTAATAGATTGTATCCCCCCCTGTACAGTCTCCTCTCCCCGGGGTGTAATGGCTGATAACAGAGAGTAATAGATTGTATCCCCCTGTACAGTCACCTCTCCCCGGGATGTAATGGCTGATAACAGAGAGTAATAGATTGTATCCCCCTGTACAGTCACCTCTCCCCGGGATGTAATGGCTGATAACAGAGAGTAATAGATTGTACCCCCCCCCCCCCCCCTGTACAGTCTCCTCTCCCCGGGGTGTAATGGCTGATAACAGAGAGTAATAGATTGTATCCCCCCCTGTACAGTCTCCTCTCCCCCGGATGTAATGGCTGATAACAGAGAGTAATAGATTGTATCCCCCTGTACAGTCTCCTCTCCCCGGGATGTAATGGCTGATAACAGAGAGTAATAGATTGTATCCCCCTGTACAGTCTCCTCTCCCCGGGATGTAATGGCTGATAACAGAGAGTAATAGATTGTATCCCCCCCCTGTACAGTCTCCTCTCCCCGGGATGTAATGGCTGATAACAGAGAGTAATAGATTGTATCCCCCCTGTACAGTCTCCTCTCCCCGGGGTGTAATGGCTGATAACAGAGAGTAATAGATTGTATCCCCCCCTGTACAGTCTCCTCTCCCCGGGATGTAATGGCTGATAACAGAGAGTAATAGATTGTATCCCCCCCCCCCCTGTACAGTCTCCTCTCCCCGGGATATAATGGCTGATAACAGAGAGTAATAGATTGTATCCCCCTGTACAGTCTCCTCTCCCCGGGATGTAATGGCTGATAACAGAGAGTAATAGATTGTATCCCCCCCTGTACAGTCTCCTCTCCCCGGGATGTAATGGCTGATAACAGAGAGTAATAGATTGTATCCCCCCCCCCTGTACAGTCTCCTCTCCCCGGGATATAATGGCTGATAACAGAGAGTAATAGATTGTATCCCCCCCTGTACAGTCTCCTCTCCCCGGGGTGTAATGGCTGATAACAGAGAGTAATAGATTGTATCCCCCCCCCCCCTGTACAGTCTCCTCTCCCCGGGATATAATGGCTGATAACAGAGAGTAATAGATTGTATCCCCCCTGTACAGTCTCCTCTCCCCGGGATGTAATGGCTGATAACAGAGAGTAATAGATTGTATCCCCCCCCCCTGTACAGTCTCCTCTCCCCGGGGTGTAATGGCTGATAACAGAGAGTAATAGATTGTATCCCCCCCTGTACAGTCTCCTCTCCCCGGGGTGTAATGGCTGATAACAGAGAGTAATAGATTGTATCCCCCCCTGTACAGTCTCCTCTCCCCGGGGTGTAATGGCTGATAACAGAGAGTAATAGATTGTATCCCCCTGTACAGTTTCCTCTCCCCGGGATGTAATGGCTGATAACAGAGAGTAATAGATTGTATCCCCCTGTACAGTCTCCTCTCCCCGGGATGTAATGGCTGATAACAGAGAGTAATAGATTGTATCCCCCTGTACAGTCTCCTCTCCCCGGGGTGTAATGGCTGATAACAGAGAGTAATAGATTGTATCCCCCCCTGTACAGTCTCCTCTCCCCGGGATGTAATGGCTGATAACAGAGAGTAATAGATTGTATCCCCCTGTACATTCTCCTCTCCCCGGGGTGTAATGGCTGATACCAGAGAGTAATAGATTGTATCCCCCCCCCTGTACAGTCTCCTCTCCCCGGGATGTAATGGCTGATAACAGAGAGTAATAGATTGTATCCCCCCTGTACAGTCTCCTCTCCCCGGGGTGTAATGGCTGATAACAGAGAGTAATAGATTGTATCCCCCCTGTACAGTCTCCTCTCCCCGGGGTGTAATGACTGATAACAGAGAGTAATAGATTGTATCCCCCCCCCCCCTGTACAGTCTCCTCTCCCCGGGATGTAATGGCTGATAACAGAGAGTAATAGATTGTATCCCCCCTGTACAGTCTCCTCTCCCCGGGGTGTAATGGCTGATAACAGAGAGTAATAGATTGTATCCCCCTGTACAGTCTCCTCTCCCCGGGATGTAATGGCTGATAACAGAGAGTAATAGATTGTATCCCCCCCTGTACAGTCTCCTCTCCCCGGGGTGTAATGGCTGATAACAGAGAGTAATAGATTGTATCCCCCCTGTACAGTCTCCTCTCCCCGGGGTGTAATGGCTGATAACAGAGAGTAATAGATTGTATCCCCCCCTGTACAGTCTCCTCTCCCCGGGGTGTAATGGCTGATAACAGAGAGTAATAGATTGTATCCCCCTGTACAGTCTCCTCTCCCCGGGGTGTAATGGCTGATAACAGAGAGTAATAGATTGTATCCCCCTGTACAGTCTCCTCTCCCCGGGGTGTAATGGCTGATAACAGAGAGTAATAGATTGTATCCCCCTGTACAGTCTCCTCTCCCCGGGGTGTAATGGCTGATAACAGAGAGTAATAGATTGTATCCCCCCTGTACAGTCTCCTCTCCCCGGGATGTAATGGCTGATAACAGAGAGTAATAGATTGTACCCCCCCCCCCCTGTACAGTCTCCTCTCCCCGGGGTGTAATGGCTGATAACAGAGAGTAATAGATTGTATCCCCCTGTACAGTCTCCTCTCCCCGGGATGTAATGGCTGATAACAGAGAGTAATAGATTGTATCCCCCCCCCTGTACAGCCTCCTCTCCCCGGGGTGTAATGGCTGATAACAGAGAGTAATAGATTGTATCCCCCCCTGTACAGTCTCCTCTCCCCGGGATGTAATGGCTGATAACAGAGAGTAATAGATTGTATCCCCCCTGTATAGTCTCCTCTCCCCGGGATGTAATGGCTGATAACAGAGAGTAATAGATTGTATCCCCCTGTACAGTCTCCTCTCCCCGGGGTGTAATGGCTGATAACAGAGAGTAATAGATTGTATCCCCCCCTGTACAGTCTCCTCTCCCCGGGGTGTAATGGCTGATAACAGAGAGTAATAGATTGTATCCCCCCCTGTACAGTCTCCTCTCCCCGGGGTGTAATGGCTGATAACAGAGAGTAATAGATTGTATCCCCCTGTACAGTCTCCTCTCCCCGGGGTGTAATGGCTGATAACAGAGAGTAATAGATTGTATCCCCCTGTACCGTCTCCTCTCCCCGGGGTGTAATGGCTGATAACAGAGAGTAATAGATTGTATCCCCCCTGTACAGTCTCCTCTCCCCGGGATGTAATGGCTGATAACAGAGAGTAATAGATTGTATTCCCCCCCCCCCCTGTACAGTCTCCTCTCCCCGGGGTGTAATGGCTGATAACAGAGAGTAATAGATTGTATCCCATTGTACAGTCTCCACTCCCCGGGGTGTAATGGCTGATAACAGAGAGTAATAGATTGTATCCCCCTGTACAGTCTCCTCTCCCCGGGGTGTAATGGCTGATAACAGAGAGTAATAGATTGTACCCCCCCCCCCCCTGTACAGTCTCCTCTCCCCGGGGTGTAATGGCTGATAACAGAGAGTAATAGATTGTATCCCCCTGTACAGTCTCCTCTCCCCGGGGTGTAATGGCTGATAACAGAGAGTAATAGATTGTATCCCCCTGTACAGTCTCCTCTCCCCGGGATGTAATGGCTGATAACAGAGAGTAATAGATTGTATCCCCCTGTACAGTCTCCTCTCCCCGGGATGTAATGGCTGATAACAGAGAGTAATAGATTGTATCCCCCTGTACAGTCTCCTCTCCCCGGGGTGTAATGGCTGATAACAGAGAGTAATAGATTGTATCCCCCCCTGCACAGTCTCCTCTCCCCGGGGTGTAATGGCTGATAACAGAGAGTAATAGATTGTATCCCCCCCCTGTACAGTCTCCTCTCCCCGGGGTGTAATGGCTGATAACAGAGAGTAATAGATTGTATCCCCCCCTGTACAGTCTCCTCTCCCCGGGGTGTAATGGCTGATAACAGAGAGTAATAGATTGTATCCCCCTGTACAGTCTCCTCTCCCCGGGATGTAATGGCTGATAACAGAGAGTAATAGATTGTATCCCCCTGTACAGTCACCTCTCCCCGGGATGTAATGGCTGATAACAGAGAGTAATAGATTGTATCCCCCTGTACAGTCACCTCTCCCCGGGATGTAATGGCTGATAACAGAGAGTAATAGATTGTACCCCCCCCCCCCCCCCCTGTACAGTCTCCTCTCCCCGGGGTGTAATGGCTGATAACAGAGAGTAATAGATTGTATCCCCCCCTGTACAGTCTCCTCTCCCCCGGATGTAATGGCTGATAACAGAGAGTAATAGATTGTATCCCCCTGTACAGTCTCCTCTCCCCGGGATGTAATGGCTGATAACAGAGAGTAATAGATTGTATCCCCCCTGTACAGTCTCCTCTCCCCGGGATGTAGTGGCTGATAACAGAGAGTAATAGATTGTATCCCCCCCCTGTACAGTCTCCTCTCCCCGGGATGTAATGGCTGATAACAGAGAGTAATAGATTGTATCCCCCCCTGTACAGTCTCCTCTCCCCGGGATGTAATGGCTGATAACAGAGAGTAATAGATTGTATCCCCCCCCCCCTGTACAGTCTCCTCTCCCCGGGATATAATGGCTGATAACAGAGAGTAATAGATTGTATCCCCCCCTGTACAGTCTCCTCTCCCCGGGGTGTAATGGCTGATAACAGAGAGTAATAG
The DNA here is from genome assembly GCF_040894005.1 of Engystomops pustulosus. Taxonomy (NCBI): domain Eukaryota; kingdom Metazoa; phylum Chordata; class Amphibia; order Anura; family Leptodactylidae; genus Engystomops; species Engystomops pustulosus. The sequence continues at coordinate 263,670,993 of NC_092412.1, forward strand.
ATTGTATCCCCCCCCCCCCTGTACAGTCTCCTCTCCCCGGGATATAATGGCTGATAACAGAGAGTAATAGATTGTATCCCCCCCTGTACAGTCTCCTCTCCCCGGGATGTAATGGCTGATAACAGAGAGTAATAGATTGTATCCCCCCCCCCTGTACAGTCTCCTCTCCCCGGGGTGTAATGGCTGATAACAGAGAGTAATAGATTGTATCCCCCCCTGTACAGTCTCCTCTCCCCGGGGTGTAATGGCTGATAACAGAGAGTAATAGATTGTATCCCCCTGTACAGTTTCCTCTCCCCGGGATGTAATGGCTGATAACAGAGAGTAATAGATTGTATCCCCCTGTACAGTCTCCTCTCCCCGGGATGTAATGGCTGATAACAGAGAGTAATAGATTGTATCCCCCCTGTACAGTCTCCTCTCCCCGGGGTGTAATGACTGATAACAGAGAGTAATAGATTGTATCCCCCCCCCCCCTGTACAGTCTCCTCTCCCCGGGATGTAATGGCTGATAACAGAGAGTAATAGATTGTATCCCCCCTGTACAGTCTCCTCTCCCCGGGGTGTAATGGCTGATAACAGAGAGTAATAGATTGTATCCCCCCCCCCCCTGTACAGTCTCCTCTCCCCGGGATGTAATGGCTGATAACAGAGAGTAATAGATTGTATCCCCCCCTGTACAGTCTCCTCTCCCCGGGGTGTAATGGCTGATAACAGAGAGTAATAGATTGTATCCCCCCCTGTACAGTCTCCTCTCCCCGGGGTGTAATGGCTGATAACAGAGAGTAATAGATTGTATCCCCCCCTGTACAGTCTCCTCTCCCCGGGGTGTAATGGCTGATAACAGAGAGTAATAGATTGTATCCCCCTGTACAGTCTCCTCTCCCCGGGGTGTAATGGCTGATAACAGAGAGTAATAGATTGTATCCCCCTGTACAGTCTCCTCTCCCCGGGGTGTAATGGCTGATAACAGAGAGTAATAGATTGTATCCCCCTGTACAGTCTCCTCTCCCCGGGGTGTAATGGCTGATAACAGAGAGTAATAGATTGTATCCCCCCTGTACAGTCTCCTCTCCCCGGGATGTAATGGCTGATAACAGAGAGTAATAGATTGTACCCCCCCCCCCCCCCTGTACAGTCTCCTCTCCCCGGGGTGTAATGGCTGATAACAGAGAGTAATAGATTGTATCCCCCTGTACAGTCTCCTCTCCCCGGGATGTAATGGCTGATAACAGAGAGTAATAGATTGTATCCCCCCCCTGTACAGCCTCCTCTCCCCGGGGTGTAATGGCTGATAACAGAGAGTAATAGATTGTATCCCCCCCCTGTACAGTCTCCTCTCCCCGGGATGTAATGGCTGATAACAGAGAGTAATAGATTGTATCCCCCCTGTATAGTCTCCTCTCCCCGGGATGTAATGGCTGATAACAGAGAGTAATAGATTGTATCCCCCCTGTACAGTCTCCTCTCCCCGGGGTGTAATGGCTGATAACAGAGAGTAATAGATTGTATCCCCCCTGTACAGTCTCCTCTCCCCGGGGTGTAATGGCTGATAACAGAGAGTAATAGATTGTATCCCCCCCTGTACAGTCTCCTCTCCCCGGGGTGTAATGGCTGATAACAGAGAGTAATAGATTGTATCCCCCCTGTACAGTCTCCTCTCCCCGGGATGTAATGGCTGATAACAGAGAGTAATAGATTGTATCCCCCTGTACAGTCTCCTCTCCCCGGGATGTAATGGCTGATAACAGAGAGTAATAGATTGTATCCCCCCTGTATAGTCTCCTCTCCCCGGGGTGTAATGGCTGATAACAGAGAGTAATAGATTGTATCCCCCCTGTACAGTCTCCTCTCCCCGGGATGTAATGGCTGATAACAGAGAAGTAATAGATTGTATCCCCCTGTACAGTCTCCTCTCCCCGGGGTGTAATGGCTGATAACAGAGAGTAATAGATTGTATCCCCTGTACAGTCTCCTCTCCCCGGGGTGTAATGGCTGATAACAGAGAGTAATAGATTGTATCCCCCCCTGTACAGTCTCCTCTCCCCGGGGTGTAATGGCTGATAACAGAGAGTAATAGATTGTATCCCCCCTGTACAGTCTCCTCTCCCAGGGATGTAATGGCTGATAACAGAGAGTAATAATTGTATCCCCCTGTACAGTCTCCTCTCCCCGGGGTGTAATGGCTGATAACAGAGAGTAATAGATTGTATCCCCGTGTACAGTCTCCTCTCCCCGGGATGTAATGGCTGATAACGGAGAGTAATAGATTGTATCCCCCCCTGTACAGTCTCCTCTCCCCGGGTGTAATGGCTGATAACAGAGAGTAAAAGATTGTACCCCCCCCCCCCTGTACAGTCTCCTCTCCCCGGGATGTAATGGCTGATAACAGAGAGTAATAGATTGTATCCCTCTGTACAGTCTCCTCTCCCCGGGGTGTAATGGCTGATAACAGAGAGTAACAGATTATATCCCCTGTACAGTCTCCTCTCCCCGGGGTGTAATGGCTGATAACAGAGAGTAATAGATTGTATCCCCCCTGTACAGTCTCCTCTCCCCGGGATGTAATGGCTGATAACAGAGAGTAATAGATTGTATCCCCCTGTACAGTCTCCTCTCCCCGGGGTGTAATGGCTGATAACAGAGAGTAATAGATTGTATCCCCCCCTGTACAGTCTCCTCTCCCCGGGTGTAATGGCTGATAACAGAGAGTAATAGATTGTATCCTCCCCTGTACAGTCTCCTCTCCCCGGGATGTAATGGCTGATAACAGAGAGTAATAGATTGTATCCCCCCTGTACAGTCTCCTCTCCCCGGGTGTAATGGCTGATAACAGAGAGTAATAGATTGTATCCCCCCCTGTACAGTCTCCTCTCCCCGGGGGTGTAATGGCTGATAACAGAGAGTAATAGATTGTATCCCCCCCTGTACAGTCTCCTCTCCCCGGGGTGTAATGGCTGATAACAGAGAGTAATAGATTGTATCCTCCCCTGTACAGTCTCCTCTCCCCGGGATGTAATGGCTGATAACAGAGAGTAATAGATTGTATCCCCCCCCCCTGTACAGTCTCCTCTCCCCGGGGTGTAATGGCTGATAACAGAGAGTAATAGATTGTATCCCCCCTGAACAGTCTCCTCTCCCCGGGGTGTAATGGCTGATAACAGAGAGTAATAGATTGTATCCCCCCTGTACAGTCTCCTCTCCCCGGGATGTAATGGCTGATAACAGAGAGTAATAGATTGTATCCCCCCCCTGTACAGTCTCCTCTCCCCGAGATGTAATGGCTGATAACAGAGAGTAATAGATTGTATCCCCCCTGTACAGTCTCCTCTCCCCGGGGTGTAATGGCTGATAACAGAGAGTAATAGATTGTATCCCCCTGTACAGTCTCCTCTCCCCGGGGTGTAATGGCTGATAACAGAGAGTAATAGATTGTATCCCCCCCCTGTACAGTCTCCTCTCCCCGGGGTGTAATGGCTGATAACAGAGAGTAATAGATTGTATCCCCCCCTGTACAGTCTCCTCTCCCCGGGTGTAATGGCTGATAACAGAGAGTAATAGATTGTATCCCCCCCTGTACAGTCTCCTCTCCCCGGGGTGTATTGGCTGATAACAGAGAGTAATAGATTGTATCCCCCTGTACAGTCTCCTCTCCCGGGATGTAATGGCTGATAACAGAGAGTAATAGATTGTATCCCCCTGTACAGTCTCCTCTCCCCGGGATGTAATGGCTGATAACAGAGAGTAATAGATTGTATCCCCTGTACAGTCTCCTCTCTCCGGGGTGTAATGGCTGATAACAGAGAGTAATAGATTGTATCCCCCTGTACAGTCTCCTCTCTCCGGGGTGTAATGGGCTGATAACAGAGAGTAATAGATTGTATCCCCCTGTACAGTCTCCTCTCCCCGGGGTGTAATGGCTGATAACAGAGAGTAGTAGATTGTATCCCCCCCTGTACAGTCTCCTCTCCCCGGGGTGTAATGGCTGATAACAGAGAGTGATAGATTGTATCCCCCCCTGTACAGTCTCCTCTCCCCGGGATGTAATGGCTGATAACAGAGAGTAATAGATTGTATCCCCCTGTACAGTCTCCTCTCCCCGGGGTGTAATGGCTGATAACAGAGAGTAATAGATTGTATCCCCCCTGTACAGTCTCCTCTCCCCGGGGTGTAATGGCTGATAACAGAGAGTAATAGATTGTATCCCCCTGTACAGTCTCCTCTCCCCGGGATGTAATGGCTGATAACAGAGAGTAATAGATTGTATCCCCCCTGTACAGTCTCCTCTCCCCGGGGTGTAATGGCTGATAACAGAGAGTAATAGATTGTATCCCCCTGTACAGTCTCCTCTCCCCGGGATGTAATGGCTGATAACAGAGAGTAATAGATTGTATCCCCCCTGTACAGTCTCCTCTCCCCGAAGTGTAATGGCTGATAACAGAGAGTAATAGATTGTATCCCCCCCTGTACAGTCTCCTCTCCCCGGGATGTAATGGCTGATAACAGAGAGTAATAGATTGTATCCCCCCCTGTACAGTCTCCTCTCCCCGGGGTGTAATGGCTGATAACAGAGAGTAATAGATTGTATCCCCTGTACAGTCTCCTCTCCCCGGGATGTAATGGCTGATAACAGAGAGTAATAGATTGTATCCCCCCCCTGTACAGTCTCCTCTCCCCGGGGTGTAATGGCTGATAACAGAGAGTAATAGATTGTATCCCCCTGTACAGTCTCCTCTCCCCAGGGTGTAATGGCTGATAACAGAGAGTAATAGATTGTATCCCCCTGTACAGTCTCCTCTCCCCGGGGTGTAATGGCTGATAACAGAGAGTAATAGATTGTATCCCCCCTGTACAGTCTCCTCTCCCCGGGATGTAATGGCTGATAACAGAGAGTAATAGATTGTATCCCCCCCTGTACAGTCTCCTCTCCCCGGGGTGTAATGGCTGATAACAGAGAGTAATAGATTGTATCCCCCTGTACAGTCTCCTCTCCCCGGGATGTAATGGCTGATAACAGAGAGTAATAGATTGTATCCCCCTGTACAGTCTCCTCTCCCCGGGGTGTAATGGCTGATAACAGAGAGTAATAGATTGTATCCCCCTGTACAGTCTCCTCTCCCCGGGGTGTAATGGCTGATAACAGAGAGTAATAGATTGTATCCCCCCCCCCCCCTGTACAGTCTCCTCTCCCCGGGATGTAATGGCTGATAACAGAGAGTAATAGATTGTATCCCCCCCCCTGTACAGCCTCCTCTCCCCGGGTGTATGGCTGATAACAGAGAGTAATAGATTGTATCCCCCCCTGTACAGTCTCCTCTCCCCGGGGTGTAATGGCTGATAACAGAGAGTAATAGATTGTATCCCCCTGTACAGTCTCCCTCTCCCCGGGTGTAATGGCTGATAACAGAGAGTAATAGATTGTATCCCCCTGTACAGTCTCCTCTCCCCGGGGTGTAATGGCTGATAACAGAGAGTAATAGATTGTATCCCCCTGTACAGTCTCCTCTCCCCGGGGTGTAATGGCTGATAACAGAGAGTAATAGATTGTATCCCCCTGTACAGTCTCCTCTCCCCGGGGTGTAATGGCTGATAACAGAGAGTAATAGATTGTATCCCCCCCCCCCCCCTGTACAGTCTCCTCTCCCCGGGATGTAATGGCTGATAACAGAGAGTAATAGATTGTACCCCCCCCCCCCCCTGTACAGTCTCCTCTCCCCGGGATGTCATGGCTGATAACAGAGAGTAATAGATTGTATCCCCCCTGTACAGTCTCCTCTCCCCGGGATGTAATGGCTGATACCAGAGAGTAATAGATTGTATCCCCCCTGTACAGTCTCCTCTCCCCGGGATGTAATGGCTGATAACAGAGAGTAATAGATTGTATCCCCCCTGTACAGTCTCCTCTCCCCGGGTGTAATGGCTGATAACAGAGAGTAATAGATTGTATCCCCCCTGTACAGTCTCCTCTCCCCGGGATGTAATGGCTGATAACAGAGAGTAATAGATTGTATCCCCCCTGTACAGTCTCCTCTCCCCGGGGTGTAATGGCTGATAACAGAGAGTAATAGATTGTATCCCCCCCTGTACAGTCTCCTCTCCCCGGGATGTAATGGCTGATAACAGAGAGTAATAGATTGTATCCCCCCCTGTACAGTCTCCTCTCCCCGGGATGTAATGGCTGATAACAGAGAGTAATAGATTGTATCCCCCCCCTGTACAGTCTCCTCTCCCCGGGGTGTAATGGCTGATAACAGAGAGTAATAGATTGTATCCCCCCCCTGTACAGTCTCCTCTCCCCGGGGTGTAATGGCTGATAACAGAGAGTAATAGATTGTATCCCCCTGTACAGTCTCCTCTCCCCGGGATGTAATGGCTGATAACAGAGAGTAATAGATTGTATCCCCCCTGTACAGTCTCCTCTCCCCGGGGTGTAATGGCTGATAACAGAGAGTAATAGATTGTATCCCCCCCTGTACAGTCTCCTCTCCCCGGGATGTAATGGCTGATAACAGAGAGTAATAGATTGTATCCCCCCTGTACAGTCTCCTCTCCCCGGGGTGTAATGGCTGATAACAGAGAGTAATAGATTGTATCCCCCTGTACAGTCTCCTCTCCCCGGGGTGTAATGGCTGATAACAGAGAGTAATAGATTGTATCCCCCCTGTACAGTCTCCTCTCCCCGGGGTGTAATGGCTGATAACAGAGAGTAATAGATTGTATCCCCCCTGTACAGTCTCCTCTCCCCGGGATGTAATGGCTGATAACAGAGAGTAATAGATTGTACAGGAGGGATACAATCTATTACTCTCTGTTATCAGCCATTACATCCCGGGAGAGGAGACTGTACAGGGGGATACAATCTATTACTCTCTGTTATCAGCCATTACACTGCGGGGAGAGGAGACTGTACAGGAGGGATACAGTCTCCTCTCCCCGCAGTGGTAATGGCTGATAACAGAGAGTAATAGATTGTATCCCCCCTGTACAGTCTCCTCTCCCCGGGATGTAATGGCTGATAACAGAGAGTAATAGATTGTATCCCTCCTGTACAGTCTCCTCTCCCCGGGGTGTAATGGCTGATAACAGAGAGTAATAGATTGTATCCCCCCTGTACAGTCTCCTCTCCCGGGGTGTAATGGCTGATAACAGAGAGTAATAGATTGTATCCCCCCTGTACAGTCTCCTCTCCCGGGGTGTAATGGCTGATAACAGAGAGTAATAGATTGTATCCCCCCTGTATAGTCTCCTCTCCCCGGGGTGTATGAGGGTGATGGGGGGCAGTTAGGGGACACAGGGGTAAGATGGGGGGCAGTTAGGGGACACAGGGGTAAGATGGGGGGGCAGTTAGGGGACACAGGGGTAAGATGGGGGGCAGTGAGGGGCACGGGGTGTATGATGGGGGGCAGTGAGGGGCACGGGGGTGTATGATGGGGGCAGTGAGGGGCACGGGGGTGTATGATGGGGGGCAGTGAGGGGCACGGGGGTGTATGATGGGGGGCAGTTAGGGGCACGGGGGGTGTATGATGGGGGGCAGTTAGGGGCACGGGGGTGTATGATGGGGGGCAGTGAGGGGCACGGGGGTGTATGATGGGGGGCAGTTAGGGGCACGGGTGTATGATGGGGGGCAGTGAGGGGCACGGGGGTGTATTGATGGGGGGCAGTGAGGGGCACGGGGTGTATGATGGGGGAGTGAGGGGCACGGGGGTGTATGATGGGGGCAGTGAGGGGCACGGGGGTGTATGATGGGGGGCAGTTAGGGGCACGGGGTGTATGATGGGGGGCAGTGAGGGGCACGGGGGTGTATGATGGGGGGCAGTTAGGGGCACGGGGGGTGTATGATGGGGGGCAGTTAGGGGCATGGGGGGGCATGATGGGGGGCAGTGAGGTGCACGGGGTGTATGATGGGGGCAGTGAGGGGCACGGGGGTGTATGATGGGGGCAGTGAGGGGCACGGGGGGGTGTAAGATGGGGGGCAGTGAGGGGCACGGGGTGTATGATGAGGGGCACGGGGGTGTATGATGGGGGCAGTGAGGGGCACGGGGTGTATGATGGGGGGCAGTTAGGGGCACGGGGGTGTATGATGGGGGCAGTGAGGGCACGGGGTGTATGATGGGGGGCAGTGAGGGGCACGGGGTGTAAGATGGGGGGCAGTTGGGGGACACAGGGGTGTATGAGGGTGATGGGGGCAGTTGGGGGACACAGGGGTATGATGGGGGCAGTGAGGGGCACGGGGTGTATGATGGGGGGCAGTGAGGGGCACGGGGTGTATGATGAGGGGCACGGGGTGTATGATGGGGGCAGTGAGGGGCACGGGGTGTATGATGGGGGGCAGTGAGGGGCACGGGGTGTAAGATGGGGGGCAGTTGGGGGACACAGGGGTGTATGAGGGGGGGGGGCAGTGAGGGGCACGGGTGCATGAGGGGGGCAGTTAGGGGCACGGGGTGTATGAGGGTGATGGTTGGGCAGTGAGGGGCACGGGGTGTATGAGGGGGGCAGTTAGGGGCACGGGGGTGTATGATGGGGGCAGTGAGGGGCACGGGGTGTATGATGGAGGGCAGTTAGGGGCACGGGGGTGTATGAGGGGGGGCAGTGAGGGGCACGGGGTGTATGATGGGGGCAGTTAGGGGCAAGGGGGTGTATGATGGGGGCAGTGAGGGGGCACGGGGGTGTAAGATGGGGGGCAGTGAGGGGCACGGGGGTGTATGATGGGGGGCAGTGAGGGCACGGGGTGTAAGATGGGGGGCAGTGAGGGGCACGGGGGTGTATGATGGGGGGCAGTGAGGGGCACGGGGTGTATGATGGGGGGCAGTTAGGGGCACGGGGGTGTATGATGGGGGCAGTGAGGGGCACGGGGTGTATGATGAGGGGCACGGGGGTGTATGATGGGGGCACGGGGTGTATGAGGGGGGGGCAGTTAGGGGCACGGGGGTGTATGATGGGGGCAGTGAGGGGCACGGGGTGTATGATGGGGGGCAGTTAGGGGCACGGGGGTGTATGATGGGGGCAGTGAGGGGCACGGGGTGTATGATGGGGGGCAGTTAGGGGCACGGGGTGTATGATGGGGGGCAGTGAGGGGCACGGGGTGTAAGATGGGGGGCAGTTGGGGGACACAGGGGTGTATGAGGGGGGGGCAGTTAGGGGCACGGGGGTGTATGATGGGGGCAGTTGGGGAACACAGGGGTGTATGAGGGGGGGCAGTTAGGGGCACGGGGTGTATGATGGGGGGGGGGCAGTGAGGGGCACGGGGTGTATGATGGGGGGCAGTGAGGGGCACGGGGTGTATGATGGGGGGCAGTGAGGGGCACGGGGTGCATGAGGGGGGCAGTTAGGGGCACGGGGTGTATGATGGGGGGGGGGCAGTGAGGGGCACGGGGTGTATGATGGGGGGCAGTGAGGGGCACGGGGTGTATGATGGGGGGCAGTGAGGGGCACGGGGTGTATGATGGGGGGCAGTGAGGGGCACGGGGGTGTATGATGGGGGCAGTTAGGGGCACGGGGTGCATGAGGGGGGGGGGCAGGATAGTCTCCGGCAGGAGGAGGCCCCTGTGCAGGATGAGGGGCGGCACAGCTGGGCTCGGCCTGGGGAGGGGTGCAGGAGGAGGGGGCACATTTAGTTTCAGGCTCAGCACCGCAGCCTCACAGGACACAATCTTCTCCTCAGACCCAGAAGATCCGGCACCGCCTGCAGCCGCCATGGTGAGAGCTGCTCCCCTCTCCTGCCCCCCAATATCTCCCGTGTGCCCCCCACTAACCTCTGTCTGCCCCCCAGCTCCTGAGGACTGCCCCGCTGCTGCTGCTCCTGGCCCTGTCCTGCTCCCCAGGCTCTGGTAAGGACTGACCCCCAATACTGTGCTCCCCTCTTCTCAGCTCATCTCTGACCACTGTTACATTGTAACGCAGATTCTGCTGTGTATAGTATATAGCTTTCTACTGTATCACTGACTGTATATGGGAGGATTACATGGGATGTATATGACCCCCCCCCCCCCTGTATATAGGAGGATTACATGGGATGTATATGACCCCCCCCCTGTATATAGGAGGATTACATGGATGTATATGACCCCCCTGTATATAGGAGGATTACATGGGATGTATATGACCCCCCTGTATATGGGAGGATTACATGGGATGTATATGACCCCCCCCCTGTATATAGGAGGATTACATGGGATGTATATGACCCCCCCCCCTGTATATAGGAGGATTACATGGGATGTATATGACCCCCCCCTGTATATAGGAGGATTACATGGGATGTATATGACCCCCCTGTATATAGGAGGATTACATGGGATGTATATGACCCCCCTGTATATAGGAGGATTACATGGGTTGTATATGACCCCCCTGTATATAGGAGGATTACATGGGATGTATATGACCCCCCTGTTTATAGGAGGATTACATGGGATGTATATGAGCCCCCCCTGTATATAGAAGGATTACATGGGATGTATATGAGCCCCCCCCCTGTATATAGAAGGATTACATGGGATGTATATGACCCCCCCCCCCCTGTATATAGGAGGATTACATGGGATGTATATGACCCCCCCCCCTGTATATAGGAGGATTACATGGGATGTATATGACCCCCCCCCCTGTATATAGGAGGATTACATGGGATGTATATGACCCCCCCCCTGTATATAGGAGGATTACATGGATGTATATGACCCCCCCCTGTATATAGGAGGATTACATGGGATGTATATGACCCCCCCCCTGTATATAGGAGGATTACATGGGATGTATATGACCCCCCTGTATATAGGAGGATTACATGGGATGTATATGACCCCCCTGTATATAGGAGGATTACATGGGATGTATATGAGCCCCCCCTGTATATAGAAGGATTACATGGGATGTATATGACCCCCCCCTGTATATAGAAGGATTACATGGGATGTATATGACCCCCCTGTATATAGGAGGATTACATGGGATGTATATGACCCCCCCCCCTGTATATAGGAGGATTACATGGGTGTATATGACCCCCTGTATATAGGAGGATTACATGGGATGTATATGACCCCCCTGTATATAGGAGGATTACATGGGATGTATATGACCCCCCTGTATATGGGAGGATTACATGGGATGTATATGACCCCCCCTGTATATAGGAGGATTACATGGGATGTATATGACCCCCCCCCCCTGTATATAGGAGGATTACATGGGATGTATATGACCCCCCTGTATATAGGAGGATTACATGGGATGTATATGACCCCCCTGTATATAGGAGGATTACATGGGATGTATATGACCCCCCTGTATATAGGAGGATTACATGGGATGTATATGACCCCCCCCTGTATATAGGAGGATTACATGGGATGTATATGACCCCCCCCCTGTATATAGGAGGATTACATGGGATGTATATGACCCCCCTGTATATAGGAGGATTACATGGGATGTATATGACCCCCCTGTATATAGGAGGATTACATGGGATGTATATGACCCCCCTGTATATAGGAGGATTACATGGGATGTATATGACCCCCCTGTATATAGGAGGATTACATGGGATGTATGTGACCCCCCCCCCCTGTATATAGGAGGATTGCATGTGATGTATATGACCCCCCCCCCCCTGTATATAGGAGGATTACATGGGATGTATATGACCCCCCCCTGTATATAGGAGATTACATGGGATGTATATGACCCCCCCTGTATATAGGAGGATTACATGGGATGTATATGACCCCCCCCCCCTGTATATAGGAGGATTACATGGGATGTATATGACCCCCCCCCTGTATATAGGAGGATTACATGGGATGTATATGACCCCCCCTGTATATAGGAGGATTACATGGGATGTATATGACCCCCCCCTGTATATAGGAGGATTACATGGGATGTATATGACCCCCCCCTGTATATAGGAGGATTACATGGGATGTATATGACCCCCCCCTGTATATAGGAGGATTACATGGGATGTATATGACCCCCCCTGTATATAGGAGGATTACATGGGATGTATATGACCCCCCCCCCTGTATATAGGAGGATTACATGGGATGTATATGACCCCCCCCCTGTATATAGGAGGATTACATGGGATGTATATGACCCCCCCCTGTATATAGGAGGATTACATGGGATGTATATGACCCCCCCCCTGTATATAGGAGGATTACATGGGATGTATATGACCCCCCCTGTATATAGGAGGATTACATGGGATGTATATGACCCCCCCTGTTATATAGGAGGATTACATGGGATGTATATGACCCCCCCCCCCCTGTATATAGGAGGATTACATGGGATGTATATGACCCCCCCCCCCTGTATATAGGAGGATTACATGGGATGTATATGACCCCCCCCTGTATATAGGAGGATTACATGGGATGTATATGACCCCCCCCCCCCTGTATATAGGAGGTTTCATGGGATGTATATGACCCCCCTGGTATATAGGAGGATTACATGGGATGTATATGACCCCCCCCCCTGTATATAGGAGGATTACATGGGATGTATATGACCCCCCCCCCTGTATATAGGAGGATTACATGGGATGTATATGACCCCCCCTGTATATAGGAGGATACATGGATGTATATGACCCCCCTGTATATAGGAGGATTACATGGGATGTATATGACCCCCCCCTGTATATAGGAGGATTACATGGGATGTATATGACCCCCCTGTATATAGGAGGATTACATGGGATGTATATGACCCCCCTGTATATAGGAGGATTACATGGATGTATATGACCCCCCCTGTATATAGGAGGATTACATGGGATGTATATGACCCCCCATGTATATAGGAGGATTACATGGGATGTATATGACCCCCTGTATATAGGAGGATTACATGGGATGTATATGACCCCCCTGTTATAGGAGGATTACCTGGGATGTATATGACCCCCCTGTATATAGGAGGATTACATGGGATGTATGTGACCCCCTGTATATAGGAGGATTACATGGGATGTATGTGACCCCCCCCTGTATATAGGAGGATTACATGGGATGTATATGACCCCCCCCCCTGTATATAGGAGGATTACATGGGATGTATATGACCCCCCCCTGTATATAGGAGGATTACATGGGATGTATATGACCCCCCCCCTGTATATAGGAGGATTACATGGGATGTATATGACCCCCCCCTGTATATAGGAGGATTACATGGGATGTATATGACCCCCACCCCCTGTATATAGGAGGATTACATGGGATGTATATGACCCCCCCCTGTATATAGGAGGATTACATGGGATGTATATGACCCCCCTGTATATAGGAGGATTACATGTCATGTATATGACCCCCCCCCCTGTATATAGGAGGATTACATGGGATGTATATGACCCCCCCCCCTGTATATAGGAGGATTACATGGGATGTATATGACCCCCCCCTGTATATAGGAGGATTACATGGGATGTATAATGACCCCCCTGTATATAGGAGGATTACATGGGATGTATATGACCCCCCCCCTGTATATAGGAGGATTACATGGGATGTATATGACCCCCCCTGTATATAGGAGGATTACATGTCATGTATATGACCCCCCTGTATATAGGAGGAGTTACATGTCATGTATATGACCCCCCTGTATATAGAAGGATTACATGTCATGTATATGACCCCCCCCCCTGTATATAGGAGGATTACATGGGATGTATATGACCCCCCCCCTGTATATAGGAGGATTACATGGGATGTATATGACCCCCCCCCTGTATATAGGAGGATTAACATGGGATGTATATGACCCCCCCCCCTGTATATAGGAGGATTACATGGGATGTATATGACCCCCCCCCCCTGTATATAGGAGGATTACATGGGATGTATATGACCCCCCTGTATATAGGAGGATTACATGGGATGTATATGACCCCCCCCGTATATAGGAGGATTACATGGGATGTATATGACCCCCCCCCCCTGTATATAGGAGGATTACATGGGATGTATATGACCCCCCCCCTGTATATAGGGGATTACATGGGATGTATATGACCCCCCCCTGTATATAGGAGGATTACATGGGATGTATATGACCCCCCCTGTATATAGGAGGATTACATGGGATGTATATGACCCCCCCCTGTATATAGAAGGATTACATGGGATGTATATGACCCCCCCCTGTATATAGGAGGATTACATGGGATGTATATGACCCCCCTGTATATAGGAGGATTACATGGGATGTATATGACCCCCCCCTGTATATAGGAGGATTACATGGGATGTATATGACCCCCCTGTATATAGGAGGATTACATGGGATGTATATGACCCCCCCCTGTATATAGGAGGATTACATGGGATGTATATGACCCCCCCCTGTATATAGGAGGATTACATGGGATGTATATGACCCCCCTGTATATAGGAGGATTACATGGGATGTATATGACCCCCCTGTATATAGGAGGATTACATGGGATGTATATGACCCCCCCTGTATATAGGAGGATTACATGGGATGTATATGACCCCCCCTGTATATAGGAGGATACATGGGATGTATATGACCCCCCTGTATATAGGAGGATTACATGGGATGTATATGACCCCCCTGTATATAGGAGGATTACATGGGATGTATATGACCCCCCCTGTATATAGGAGGATTACATGGGATGTATATGACCCCCCCCCCTGTATATAGGAGGATTACATGGGATGTATATGAGCCCCCCCCCCCTGTATATAGGAGGATTACATGGGATGTATATGAGCCCCCCCCCCCTGTATATAGGAGGATTACATGGGATGTATATGACCCCCCCTGTATATAGGAGGATTACATGGGATGTATATGACCCCCCCCTGTATATAGGAGGATTACATGGGATGTATATGACCCCCCCCTGTATATAGGAGGATTACATGGGTGTATATGACCCCCCCCTGTATATAGGAGGATTACATGGGATGTATATGAGCCCCCCCCTGTATATAGGAGGATTACATGGGATGTATATGACCCCCTGTATATAGGAGGATTACATGGGATGTATTATGACCCCCCTGTATATAGGAGGATTACATGGGATGTATATGAGCCCCCCTGTATATAGGAGGATTACATGGGATGTATATGACCCCCCCTGTATATAGGAGGATTACATGGGATGTATATGACCCCCCCTGTATATAGGAGGATTACATGGGATGTATATGACCCCCCCCTGTATATAGGAGGATTACATGGGATGTATATGACCCCCCCTGTATATAGGAGGATTACATGGGATGTATATGACCCCCCCTGTATATAGGAGGATTACATGGGATGTATATGACCCCCCCCCTGTATATAGGAGGATTACATGGGATGTATATGACCCCCCTGTATATAGGAGGATTACATGGGATGTATATGACCCCCCCCTGTATATAGGAGGATTACATGGGATGTATATGACCCCCCTGTATATAGGAGGATTACATGGGATGTATATGACCCCCCCCCCTGTATATAGGAGGATTACATGGGATGTATATGACCCCTCCCTGTATATAGGAGGATTACATGGGATGTATATGACCCCCCTGTATATAGGAGGATTACATGGGATGTATATGACCCCCCTGTATATAGGAGGATTACATGGGATGTATATGACCCCCCCTGTATATAGGAGGATTACATGGGATGTATATGAGCCCCCCCCCTGTATATAGGAGGATTACATGGGATGTATATGAGCCCTGTATATAGGAGGATTACATGGGATGTATATGACCCCCTGTATATAGGAGGATTACAATGGGATGTATATGACCCCCCCTGTATATAGGAGGATTACATGGATGTATATGACCCCCCCCTGTATATAGGAGGATTACATGGGATGTATATGACCCCCCTGTATATAGGAGGATTACATGGGATGTATATGACCCCCCCCTGTATATAGGAGGATTACATGGGATGTATATGACCCCCCCCTGTATATAGGAGGATTACATGGGATGTATATGACCCCCCCCCCTGTATATAGGAGGATTACATGGGATGTATATGACCCCCCCCCCCTGTATATAGGAGGATTACATGGGATGTATATGACCCCCCCCCCTGTATATAGGAGGATTACATGGGATGTATATGACCCCCCCCCCTGTATATAGGAGGATTACATGGGATGTATATGACCCCCCCCCTGTATATAGGAGGATTACATGGGATGTATATGACCCCCCCCCCCTGTATATAGGAGGATTACATGGGATGTATATGACACCCCCCCCCCCCCCTGTATATAGGAGGATTACATGGGATGTATAGGACCTAATACACTGCACCCCCCCCCCATGACACCTGGGGGCCGCAACATCCAGGGAGGAGACCACCCAGTCCAGACCTAAATCCATGGAGAATCTGAGACTACACAAACTCCAACCAATGTGACTGAGCTATAACCTTAGTGCAAAGAAGAATGGGGGAACCTCCAGCCTCTAGATGTACAGAGAAGAATGGGGGAACCTCCAGCCTCTAGATGTACAGAGAAGAATGGGGGAACCTCCAGCCTCTAGATGTACAGAGAAGAATGGGGGAACCTCCAGCCTCTAGATGTACAGAGAAGAATGGGGGAACCTCCAGCCTCTAGATGTACAGAGAAGAATGGGGGAACCTCCAGCCTCTAGATGTACAGAGAAGAATGGGGGAACCTCCAGCCTCTAGATGTACAGAGAAGAATGGAGGAACCTCCAGCCTCTAGATGTACAGAGAAGAATGGAGGAACCTCCGGCCTCTAGATGTACAAAGAAGAATGGAGGAACCTCCAGCCTCTAGATGTACAGAGAAGAATGGAGGAACCTCCAGCCTCTAGATGTACAGAGAAGACTGGGGAAACCTCCAGCCTCTAGATGTACAGAGAAGAATGGAGGAACCTCCAGCCTCTAGATGTACAGAGAAGAATGGGGGAACCTCCAGCCTCTAGATGTACAGAGGAGAATGGGGGAACCTCCAGCCTCTAGATGTACAGAGAAGAATGGGGGGACCTCCAGCCTCTAGATGTACAGAGAAGAATGGGGGAACCTCCAGCCTCTAGATGTACAGAGAAGAATGGAGGAACCTCCGGCCTCTAGATGTACAAAGAAGAATGGGGAACCTCCAGCCTCTAGATGTACAGAGAAGAATGGAGGAACCTCCAGCCTCTAGATGTACAGAGAAGAATGAGGAACCTCCAGCCTCTAGATGTACAGAGAAGAATGGAGGAACCTCCAGCCTCTAGATGTACAGAGAAGAATGGAGGAAACCTCCAGCCTCTAGATGTACAGAGAAGAATGGGGGGAACCTGCAGCCTCTACAAAGTTGTGAGCCCCCTTAGATTGGTCACTGCTGATATTCAGCATTGTCTCCTGTGTCGTTGTCTCTTGTGTCGTTGTCTCCTGTGTTTAGCACTTGATACTTTGTTTCTCTATCACAGTAAATAGATACAATCCATGGATGTTTATACATGATGTTCCTGGGTGTGAAGACTTTTGCACTCCCCTGTATACTTGTTATTACCTGTGATGTGTATAATGGCTGGTGATTGTTTCCTCCCTGTCTGGGGGAGATAATGATCTCGGACTGTAATTGTGTAGAGAAGGGTCTGAAGATATACACAGCCCAGTATAGAGATTCTTTATATAGCGCCTTCATATTCTGTAGCGCTTTACAGATCATGGGGGGGGGGGGGCATATACTAATTGCCAACAATAGGAGGTGGGGGTCCTGCTCCCAAGAGCTTACAGTCTATATGCTCCTACAGCATAGAAAGGGTTAATGTGTAGTAAGACCCTGCCCCCTGTACCCTGCTATATTGCCCCCCAGAGATGCCCCCTCTGTGCCTGTTCATTCTTCTCTGTATATAACATCTGGTGTAGATATAACAGCAGCCCATCCCCCACCCTTACAGCAGAGCATCCTGCCCAGGGATCCTATAGGCTGCGTTCACACATTCAGTTTTTTAGATGCAGTTTTCAATGTCCAAACCAGGAGAGGAGTGACCTTCCCTCATGATCTGTCCTCACCATGGATGATCCACAGCTGAACCTGAAAAACTGAATGTTTAAAAGCCCCCGCAGATTGTAAGCTCTTCAGACGAGCCATGTGTTTTATGTGCACTAGCTACATACCAGGGACTTTACCAGTGGATTGTAAGCTCTTCAGACGAGCCATGTGTAGTAACTACATACCAGAGACTTCAGCAGTGGATTGTAAGCTCTTCAGACGAGCCATGTGCACTAGCTACATACCAGAGACTTCAGCAGTGGATTGTAAGCTCTTCAGACGAGCCATGTGCACTAGCTACATACCAGAGACTTCAGCAGTGGATTGTAAGCTCTTTAGACGAGCCATGTGTAGTAGCTACATACCAGAGACTTCAGCAGTGGATTGTAAGCTCTTTGGCTCATTAGCTTGGAGCCCTGGGTGGGGTGTCCTAAGGTCCTCGGCCTCCATCCTCTCCTGGTGACTCATGAGGGTGCGGTGCTCAGGCCCCCAGATGTGGACTTGTGTTTGCCCATCTGGGTGTTGCATACACTGCGTGTGGTGCGCCTGTAATCTGCACACCCTAGGCGGGTAACCATTAAAGGGGTGTTCCCATTCCTCATGGATTTCTAGATCTCTGCTTGCTCGTTAGTGTCATAGACAGTAATCAGAGCTGTGATATAACGAGCCGTGTGACCAGGGACACTGGAAATGAAGCTTTCTAAAGAATGACAGCAAGCAGAGATCTAGAAAACCGTAAGGAATTGATACAGAAAGTATATAGGAAAATTGTATAACTTTTAATTATTCAAACAATAACAATTATTTACTGAAATGGTACTATGGTGCAATGGGGCTAGGAAGGGGTTAAGTTTGGGTGCAGGACTTCACACTACAACCCACCTGTTTACAGAGCAAATACCCCCAGGGTGGTCGTCCATATAACATGTAATTGTGTGGGATTCCAGCAGGGTCCAGGTGTCACTCCCTACAAACACAGCTGTGGTGTCGTCACAGTGTATGAGCTCAGCTTCCGGGGGTCACCCAGATGTGTACAGCCCCATTACCATAAATCCTGGGTAACTCCTTGTATCCCCCCTGTACAGTCTCCTCTCCCCGGGATGTAATGGCTGATAACAGAGAGTAATAGATTGTACCCCCCCCCCCTGTACAGTCTCCTCTCCCCGGGGTGTAATGGCTGATAACAGAGAGTAATAGATTGTACCCCCCCCCCTGTACAGTCTCCCTCTCCCCGGGGTGTAATGGCTGATAACAGAGAGTAATAGATTGTATCCCCCTGTACAGTCTCCTCTCCCCGGGGTGTAATGGCTGATAACAGAGAGTAATAGATTGTATCCCCCCCCCCCCCCTGTACAGTCTCCTCTCCCCTGGGTGTAATGGCTGATAACAGAGAGTAATAGATTGTATCCCCCCTGTACAGTCTCCTCTCCCCGGGATGTAATGGCTGATAACAGAGAGTAATAGATTGTATCCCCCTGTACAGTCTCCTCTCCCCGGGGTGTAATGCTGATAACCGAGAGTAATAGATTGTATCCCCCCTGTACAGTCTCCTCTCCCCGGGGTGTAATGGCTGATAACAGAGAGTAATAGATTGTATCCCCCCCCTGTACAGTCTCCTCTCCCGGGGTGTAATGGCTGATAACAGAGAGTAATAGATTGTATCCCCCCTGTACAGTCTCCTCTCCCCGGGATGTAATGGCTGATAACAGAGAGTAATAGATTGTATCCCCCCTGTACAGTCTCCTCTCCCCGGGATGTAATGGCTGATAACAGAGAGTAATAGATTGTATCCCCCCTGTACAGTCTCCTCTCCCCGGGGTGTAATGGCTGATAACAGAGAGTAATAGATTGTATCCCTCCTGTACAGTCTCCTCTCCCCGGGGTGTAATTGGCTGATAACAGAGAGTAATAGATTGTATCCCCCCCTGTACAGTCTCCTCTCCCCGGGATGTAATGGCTGATAACAGAGAGTAATAGATTGTATCCCCCCCTGTACAGTCTCCTCTCCCCGGAATGTAATGGCTGATACCAGAGAGTAATAGATTGTATCCCCCCCTGTACAGTCTCCTCTCCCCGGAATGTAATGGCTGATACCAGAGAGTAATAGATTGTATCCCCCCCTGTACAGTCTCCTCTCCCCGGGATGTAATGGCTGATAACAGAGAGTAATAGATTGTATCCCCCCTGTACAGTCTCCTCTCCCCGGGGTGTAATGACTGATAACAGAGAGCAATAGATTGTATCCCCCCCTGTACAGTCTCCTCTCCCCGGGATGTAATGGCTGATAACAGAGAGTAATAGATTGTATCCCCCCCTGTACAGTCTCCTCTCCCCGGGATGTAATGGCTGATAACAGAGAGTAATAGATTGTATCCCCCCCTGTACAGTCTCCTCTCCCCGGGATGTAATGGCTGATAACAGAGAGTAATAGATTGTATCCCCCCCTGTACAGTCTCCTCTCCCCGGGATGTAATGGCTGATAACAGAGAGTAATAGATTGTATCCCCCCTGTACAGTCTCCTCTCCCCGGGATGTAATGGCTGATAACAGAGAGTAATAGATTGTATCCCCCCCCCTGTACAGTCTCCTCTCCCGGGATGTAATGGCTGATAACAGAGAGTAATAGATTGTATCCCCCCCTGTACAGTCTCCTCTCCCCGGGATGTAATGGCTGATAACAGAGAGTAATAGATTGTATCCCCCCTGTACAGTCTCCTCTCCCCGGGGTGTAATGGCTGATAACAGAGAGTAATAGATTGTATCCCCCCCTGTACAGTCTCCTCTCCCGGGATGTAATGGCTGATAACAGAGAGTAATAGATTGTATCCCCCCCCCTGTACAGTCTCCTCTCCCCGGGATGTAATGGCTGATAACAGAGAGTAATAGATTGTATCCCCCCTGTACAGTCTCCTCTCCCCGGGATGTAATGGCTGATAACAGAGAGTAATAGATTGTATCCCCCCCTGTACAGTCTCCTCTCCCCGGGGTGTAATGACTGATAACAGAGAGCAATAGATTGTATCCCCCCTGTACAGTCTCCTCTCCCGGGGTGTAATGGCTGATAACAGAGAGTAATAGATTGTATCCCCCCCTGTACAGTCTCCTCTCCCCGGGGTGTAATGGCTGATAACAGAGAGTAATAGATTGTATCCTCCCCTGTACAGTCTCCTCTCCCCGGGGTGTAATTGGCTGATAACAGAGAGTAATAGATTGTATCCCCCCCTGTACAGTCTCCTCTCCCCGGGGTGTTAATGGCTGATAACAGAGAGTAATAGATTGTATCCTCCCTGTACAGTCTCCCTCTCCCCGGGGTGTAATGGCTGATAACAGAGAGTAATAGATTGTATCCCCCTGTACAGTCTCCTCTCCCCGGGATGAAATGGCTGATAACAAGAGAGTAATAGAATTGTATCCCCCCCCCTGTACAGTCTCCTCTCCCCGGGGTGTAATGGCTGATAACAGAGAGTAATAGATTGTATCCCCCCTGTACAGTCTCCTCTCCCCGGGATGAAATGGCTGATAACAGAGAGTAATAGATTGTATCCCCCCCTGTACAGTCTCCTCTCCCCGGGATGTAATGGCTGATAACAGAGAGTAATAGATGTATCCCCCCTGTACAGTCTCCTCTCCCCGGGATGTAATGGCTGATAACAGAAAGTAATAGATTGTAACCCCCACCCCCTGTACAGTCTCCTCTCCCCGGGGTGTAATGGCTGATAACAGAGAGTAATAGATTGTATCCCCCCTGTACAGTCTCCTCTCCCCGGGATGTAATGGCTGATAACAGAGAGTAATAGATTGTATCCCCCTGTACAGTCTCCTCTCCCCGGGATGTAATGGCTGATAACAGAGAGTAATAGATTGTATCCCCCTGTACAGTCTCCTCTCCCCGGGGTGTAATGGCTGATAACAGAGAGTAATAGATTGTATCCCCCTGTACAGTCTTCTCTCCCCGGGGTGTAATGGCTGATAACAGAGAGTAATAGATTGTATCCCCCCTGTACAGTCTCCTCTCCCCGGGATGTAATGGCTGATAACAGAGAGTAATAGATTGTATCCCCCCCTGTACAGTCTCCTCTCCCCGGGATGAAATGGCTGATAACAGAGAGTAATAGATTGTATCCCCCCCCTGTACAGTCTCCTCTCCCCGGGGTGTAATGGCTGATAACAGAGAGTAATAGATTGTATCCCCCTGTACAGTCTCCTCCCCCCGGGGTGTAATGGCTGATAACAGAGAGTAATAGATTGTATTCCCCCCTGTACAGTCTCCTCTCCCCGGGGTGTAATGGCTGATAACAGAGAGTAATAGATTGTATCCCCCTGTACAGTCTCCTCCCCCCGGGGTGTAATGGCTGATAACAGAGAGTAATAGATTGTATTCCCCCTGTACAGTCTCCTCTCCCCGGGGTGTAATGGCTGATAACAGAGAGCAGTAACTATAGTGAGCTGAGCTGCGGCAGCACTACATGTCTGGGCTCTGGATGTTTTGGCTGCAGTCACTTCCTGGGGGTCCGCATTCTCCATCCCTGATATCATCGCTGTGCACATTCCTGTGCTGGGACTTGTAGTCCTTGTGTAGCTGTAGATTCCAGGACGTGTAGGGACAAGCCCTGTTCACAGGGAATAACTCAGACTCCTCTAGTCACATCCGGAGCTGCAGTCATAGCAGGGGCCCCCATGTTTGTGGTTTGCTGAGGCTCATCCTCCATGTGAGATGCAGACACAACCCTCCAGGAGTCAAGGGGTTAAACTGCGTCTGTAAAGTACAACCAGATGCCGGGGCAGAGGAATGTAATCACACGTGTTATGTACAGGAGAGGAACAACTACCCCCATCACAGGAACTACCTCCACCACTAGGAGGAGATCACTACATACACATTATACACCACCACTAGGGGGAGATCACTACATACACATTATACACCACCACTAGGGGGAGATCAATACATACACATTATACACCACCACTAGGGGGAGATCACTACATACAGATTATACACCACCACTAGGGGGAGCTCACTACATACACATTATACACCACCACTAGGGGGAGATCACTACATACACATTATACACCACCACTAGGAGGAGATCACTACTTACACATTATACACCACCACTAGGAGGAGATCACTGCATACACATTATACACCACCACTAGGAGGATATCATTACATACAGATTATACACCACCACTAGGGGGAGATCACTACATACACATTATACACCACCACTAGGAGGAGATCACTACATACACATTATACACCACCACTAGGAGGAGATCACTACATACACATTATACACCACCACTAGGGGGAGATCACTACATACACATTATACACCACCACTAGGGGGAGCTCACTACATACACATTATACACCACCACTAGGGGGAGCTCACTACATACACATTATACACCACCACTAGGGGGAGCTCACTACATACACATTATACACCACCACTAGGAGGAGATCACTACATACAGATTATACACCACCACTAGGGGGAGATCACTACATACAGATTATACACCACCACTAGGGGGAGATCACTACATACACATTATACACCACCACTAGGAGGAGATCACTACATACACATTATACACCACCACTAGGGGGAGATCACTACATACACATTATACACCACCACTAGGGGGAGCTCACTACATACAGATTATACACCACCACTAGGGGGAGATCACTACATACAGATTATACACCACCACTAGGGGGAGATCACTACATACACATTATACACCACCACTAGGGGGAGATCACTACATACAGATTATACACCACCACTAGGGGGAGATCACTACATACACATTATACACCACCACTAGGGGGAGATCACTACATACAGATTATACACCACCACTAGGAGGAGATCACTACATACACATTATACACCACCACTAGGGGGAGATCACTACATACAGATTATACACCACCACTAGGGGGAGATCACTACATACACATTATACACCACCACTAGGGGGAGATCACTACATACACATTATACACCACCACTAGGGGGAGATCACTACATACAGATTATACACCACCACTAGGGGGAGATCACTACATACACATTATACACCACCACTAGGGGGAGATCACTACATACAGATTATACATCACCACTAGGAGGAGATCACTACATACACATTATACACCACCACTAGGGGGAGATCACTACATACACATTATACACCACCACTAGGAGGAGATCACTACATACAGATTATACATCACCACTAGGAGGAGATCACTACATACACATTATACACCACCACTAGGAGGAGATCACTACATACACATTATACACCACCACTAGGGGGAGATCACTACATACACATTATACACCACCACTAGGAGGAGATCACTACATACAGATTATACACCACCACTAGGGGGAGCTCACTACATACAGATTATACACCACCACTAGGGGGAGATCACTACATACACATATACACCACCACTAGGAGGAGATCACTACATACACATTATACATCACCACTAGGAGGGAGATCACTACATACAGATTATACACCACCACTAGGGGAGATCACTACATACAGATTATACACCCACCACTAGGGGGAGATCACTACATACAGATTATACACCACCACTAGGGGGAGATCACTACATACAGATTATACACCACCACTAGGGGAGATCACTACATACACATTATACACCACCACTAGGAGGAGATCACTACATACAGATTATACACCACCACTAGGGGGAGATCACTACATACACATATACCACCACCACTAGGGGGAGATCACTACATACAGATTATACACCACCACTAGGGGGAGATCACTACATACACATTATACACCACCACTAGGGGAGATCACTACATACAGATTATACACCACCACTAGGGGGGAGATCACTACATACACATTATACACCACCACTAGGGGAGATCACTACATACCCATTATACACCACCACTAGGGGGAGATCACTACATACAGATTATACACCACCACTAGGGGGAGATCACTACATACACATTATACACCACCACTAGGGGGAGCCGCCAGCTATCAGGGTTGTAGAAGGATCAGTAACACCTCTGCTCAGTCTTCAGGTTATGACTGTATCTTCTCCTGGGAGAGTGCTGGTGACACCCTTGTTGCCGTGTTCTCTGGTTCCTCTGTGTTGTGTCCCTGATACTTTGTAGCACTCAGTCTCCAGTGTTCTGTGGTGTCCCCTCCCCCATGTCTAGACGCAGCGCCCCGCGGTGGAGACGTCTGGTGCTCTGTAGTGATTCTTGTTCTATTCTTGGCCTAATGGCGAGTCCTTGGCAGATAACATTGGGCACTGACAATACCACCAGGACCTGTGTAGCGGGTGTCACTGGGCAGCACGAGGGGCCGAACCTGTAAGACACCGTCAGCCATTACTGGGGGCTGCTGCCGGACCCTGTAAGATTTCCATGATCTCATACAGTGGAGGGTCCAGACAAACCGCAGCAGTGTGCGCTGACAGGTGTCATGGGGTCTGCACTGTGTCCCCCCTCCCCCTCATTACCTCACTACAGGAAAAGGGGGTCTGCACTGTGTCCTCGGTCCCACCCCACCTGCATCATCCTGTATGGACCTGGTAGTGATAGGCACAGTATGGCGCTGTGTGCCCTGTATGGGGGGGGGCAGTGTGCCCTGTATGGGGGGGGGGGGGCCGTGTCTTCCTGTATATGGGGGGAGGGCCGTGTGCCCTGTATATGGGGAGGGGGGCCGTGTGGCCTGTATATGGGGAGGGGGGCCGTGTGTCCTGTATATGGGGGGGGGGAGGGCCGTGTGCCCTGGTATATGGGGAGGGGGGCCGTGTGGCCTGTATATGGGGAGGGGGGCCGTGTGGCCTGTATGGGGGGAGGGCGTGTGCCCTGTATGGGGGGAGGGCCGTGGTCCCTGTATGGGGGGGAGGGCCGTGTGCCCTGTATATGGGGGGGGGGGGGCGTGTGGCTGTATATGGGGAGGGGGGCCGTGTGGCCTGTATATGGGGAGGGGGGCCGTGTGGCCTGTATGGGGGGGAGGGCCGTGTGCCCTGTATGGGGGGGAGGGCCGTGTGTCCTGTATGGGGGGGAGGGCCGTGTGCCCTGTATATGGGGGGGGGGGGGGGGGCGTGTGGCCTGTATATGGGGAGGGGGGCCGTGTGGCCTGTATATGGGGAGGGGGGCCGTGTGCCCTGTATGGGGGGGAGGGCCGTGTGCCCTGTAGGGGGGGAGGGCCGTGTGCCCTGTATGGGGGGGGGCAGTGTGCCCTGTATGGGGGGGAGGGGCCGTGTGCCCTGTATGGGGGGGAGGGCCGTGTGTCCTGTATGGGGAGGGGGGCCGTGTGTCCTGTATATGGGGGGGGGGGCCGTGTGGCCTGTATATGGGGAGGGGGGCCGTGTGGCCTGTATATGGGGAGGGGGGCCGTGTGTCCTGTATGGGGGGGAGGGCCGTGTGCCCTGTATGGGGGGGGCAGTGTGCCCTGTATGGGGGGGAGGGCCGTGTGGCCTGTATGGGGGGGGGGGCAGTGTGGCCTGTATGTGGCTGTTACAGTGTTAGTTCTGGTCTTGCACATCAGAGACCCCCGTGTGTGACGTATAACACACATATAAGGGGGGTCCACGCTTCCTGTACACTGTCTGTGTGACGCCTCCGGCTCCCCGTAGCAGGCCGGTGCAGGGGTTAATGTCTGCTTCCTGCCGCTGGACTTTATAGAGTTTGCTGCTGGCAGCCTGTGATTGGTTGGATCCTGACTGATTGGAGCGTTCTGATTGGTCCACATCCCCCCTGCTTCCCAGAGTAGATGCAGCTGGAAGTCATTAGAGATTCCTGGGAATTCTCAGTCTGGAGCAGCGGCGCCCCCTATAGCTGCCTCCACCAGGAACATGACCCCATCATCCCTGAGCCCAGGAGCTCACCATGTAATCTCGAGCACACACGATGTATCACTCCCATCATCCCTGAGCCCAGGAGCTCACACGATGTATCACTCCCATCATCCCTGAGCCCAGGAGCTCACAATCTAATCTCCGAGCACACACAATGTATCACTCCCATCATCCTGACCCCAGGAGCTCACAATCTCCGAGCGCACACATTAGGACATTTATTATACTGTCTGCGCCAGTTTTCAGGTACTTTGTAAAGATCTTTTGGTCATCTGTGTCCAACAAGACTGAAATATTAGCACCCTAAGGGGCGTGCACTGAGAGTCGGACCCTGCAGCGCATTTATTACTGCGACTGGACAGATTGGGGGACATTTATTATCGCAGTGCGCCCCAAAAATACCAGGATTTTTCTGGACGCAGAATTGTTGCGGATCATTTATAATGAGTTTGCGGCAGAGAGAACAGATGTTTCCGACTATCCCGACACCTCCAGGTTTTTTGGGCGCAAGTGGGCGTGGCCTAACGTTTCCACATTTCTGTGTATCTTGCCGGCATATTTAGGCGCACAATAGACCAGAAAAAATTGGTCAGAGAGCAAAATGGAGGCGCCAGTGTATGTAAGATTTGGGCGCACCCTTCATTACTGCCGGCATTTTCCTGGCGCACGACTGATTAGTTCCGTCTACCCAGTAATCACTACCAGCCGTGCGACACTTTAATACATGGGGCTGCGCTCTCCGGAGCACACAATTAGTAAATCCCCCCCCCATGTGTCACACTGTATAGCAGCGGTGGCGGACCTATGGCACGGGTGCCAGAGGTGGCACTCATAGCCCTCTCTATGGGCACCCTCACCATCACCCCAGGGTAGAGTTTGCCAGACAGGACTCAAGGCCTCCTGCAGCCCAGGACCCTAGAAGGCTGCTACACTGAGTCACTGAGTATATACCTGTGACAGAGCGGGGAGTAATAAGTTACGGCTTAAATTGTCGCATTGGCACTTTAGTAAAAATAAGTGGCTTTTGGTTGTAGTTTGGGCACTCTGTGTCTAAAAGGTTCCCCGTCACTGCTGTATAGTAAAGGTGACCAAACAAAAGCTGGTGCCACATCTGTGCCGCCTCTCCTCTGCCACCCACTGGAAGCTCTGTGCACTGCAGCCTCTCCCTACGTGTATATAACAGTACAGTATACAGTATATAATATAATCCCCTTTCCTTCTCGCAGGAAGAGGCAAAAAGCAAATCCAAGGTCTGCGCCAATGTGTTCTGCGGTGCTGGCAGAGAGTGCGCTGTAACTGAGAAAGGGGAACCTACCTGCCTCTGCATCGAGGTGAGTATCTGCATTACATAAGAATAATACTGTACGGATGGGTTCCCCCCCCCCCCCCCCCCGGGTGTGTATATATATATATACGGATGGCGTCCCCCCCCCCCCCGGGTGTATATATATACGGATGGCGTCCCCCCCGGGTGTATATATATACGGATGGCGGCCCCCCCGGGTGTATATATATATATATATACGGATGGCGTCCCCCCCCCCCCCCCCCCGGGTGTATGTATATATACGGACGGCGTCCCCCCCGGGTGTATATATATGTCCCCCTGTGTATACGGATGGCGTCCCCCGGGTGTATATATATATATATATATATGTCCCCTCCCCCCCTGTGTATATATATGTCCCCCCTGTGTATACGGATGGCGTCCCCAGGTGTATGTATATATATATATATGGATGGCGTCCCCCGGGTGTGTATATATACATATAGCGCCCCCCCTCTGTGTATATATATATATACATATAGCGCCCCCCCCCCTGTGTATATATATACATATAGCGCCCCCCTGTGTATATATACGTATAGCGCCCCCCCTGTGTATATATATATGTATAGCGCCCCCCCCTGTGTATATATATATATGTATAGCGCCCCCCCCTGTGTATATATATATGTATAGCGCCCCCCCCTGTGTATATATATATACGTATAGCGCCCCCCCTGTGTATATATATATATATATATACGTATAGCGCCCCCCTGTGTATATATATATATATACGTATAGCGCCCCCCTGTGTATATATACGTCCCCTGTATACGGCTGATGTCTTGTCTCTCTCTAGAAATGTAAGTCTCACAAGCGTCCGGTGTGCGGGAGTAACGGGAAGACTTACCTCAATCACTGCGAGCTGCACCGCGACGCCTGCCTGACCGGCTCCAAGATCCAGGTGGATTATGACGGTCACTGCAAAGGTACAAGAGCGCAAAACCTGTGTATAGTGTCATCCTGGTGATTATAGCGGTGCAATAGTCTGCAGAGCATCGCACCTCTAATACTTCATTCATTGTTTTCTCTATCCTGTAGAAAAGACGTCTGACGCCCCCGCAGCCAGTCCAGGTACCGCTCCTACCTCTGTATTACACCCCGGCCGTCACCTCCTCTGTATAACACTCCGGCCTGTCGCCTCTCTGTATTACACTCCGGCCCCTCACCTCCTCTGTATTACACCCCGGGCCGTCACCTCCTCTGTATTACAACCCGGCCGTCACCTCCTCTGTATTACACTCCGGCCGTCGCCTCCTCTGTATAACACTCCGGCCGTCACCTCCTCTGTATTACACTCCGGCCGTCACCTCCTCTGTATTACACTCCGGCCCGTCGCCTCCTCTGTATTACACCCCGGCCGTCACCTCCTCTGTATTACACTCCGGCCCGTCGCCTCCTCTGTATAACACCCCGGCCGTCACCTCCTCTGTATTACACTCCAGCCGTCACCTCCTCTGTATAACACCCCGGCCCGTCACCTCCTCTGTATTACACTCCGGCCCGTCGCCTCCTCTGTATTACACTCCGGCCTGTCGCCTCCTCTGTATAACACTCCGGCCGTCACCTCCTCTGTATAACACCCCGGCCTTCACCTCCTCTGTATAACACCCCGGCCCGTCACCTCCTCTGTATTACACTCCGGCCCGTCACCTCCTCTGTATTACACTCCGGCCCGTCACCTCCTCTGTATTACACTCCGGCCCGTCACCTCCTCTGTATTACACTCCGGCCCGTCACCTCCTCTGTATTACACTCCGGCCGTCACCTCCTCTGTATTACACCCCGGCCGTCACCTCCTCTGTATTACACCCCGGCCGTCACCTCCTCTGTATTACACTCCGGCCGTCACCTCCTCTGTATTACACCCCGGCCGTCACCTCCTCTGTATTACACCCCGGCCGTCACCTCCTCTGTATAACAACCCGGCCGTCACCTCCTCTGTATAACAACCCGGCCGTCACCTCCTCTGTATAACACCCCGGCCGTCACCTCCTCTGTATAACACCCCGGCCGTCACCTCCTCTGTATTACACTCCGGCCGTCACCTCCTCTGTATAACACCCTGGCCGTCACCTCCTCTGTATTACACTCCGGCCTGTCGCCTCCTCTGTGTATTATATTCATATTCGGCTCCTTGTCTCGCAGTTGTGTGTTACCAGTCTGATCGCGATGAGCTCCGGAGACGCGTCATCCAGTGGCTTCAGGCAGAGATTATCCCTGACGGATGGTTCTCCAAGGGCAACAACTACAGCGACATCCTAGAGAAATACTTCAAGGTGCGGAGCGGGAGGCCATGACCCCAAGTACACAGCCCGGACGACCCCTGACCCCCTGACCCTAATAGAGGAAACTGGCTTACAGGATAGCCCCATAATAACCCCCTGTATGTACACAGCCCGGATCCCTGACCCTCTGACCCCGGCCCTAGTAGGGGACAAGGGGTTACAGGATAGCCCCATAATAACCCCCTGTATGTACACAGCCCGGATCCCTGACCCCCTGACCCCGGGCCTAGTAGTGGACATGGTTACAGCATAGCCCTATAATGTGCACCTCCTGCTGTCCTGCCTATTTGCCTCCTCCAGGACGGGATAGGATATCCTCCATCTGTCTTATATCTTGTAATTTCCCGTATTTAGAGCTACGATGACGGTGACTCCCGGCTGGACTCCTCCGAGTTCCTGAAATTCCTGGAGCAGAACCAGACGGCCATCAACATCACCACCTACATGGACCAGGAGACCAACAAGATCCTCAGGTAAGACCCGGACCCCACAGTAATTGTATGGCAGGACCACCAGGGGTCTGAGAGGGGTGTCCTGGGATAACCCCAAATACAGGGGGAGGAGCTCTATATATCCAGTATATACATGGAGGAGCCCCCTATATATCCAGTATATACATATACCCTGTAGTGTAACACATGGGGGAGCCCCTATATATCCAGTATATACATATACCCTGTAGTGTAACACATGGAGGAGCCCCCTATATATCCAGTATATACATATACCCTGTAGTGTGACACATGGAGGAGCCCTATATATCCAGTATATACATATATCCTGTAGTGTGACACATGGAGGAGCCCTATATATCCAGTATATACATATACCCTGTAGTGTGACACATGGAGGAGCCCCTATATATCCAGTATATACATATACCCTGTAGTGTGACACATGGAGGAGCCCCTATATATCCATTATATACATATACCCTGTAGTGTGACACATGGAGGAGCCCCTATATATCCAGTATATACATATATCCTGTAGTGTGACACATGGAGGAGCCCTATATATCCAGTATATACATATACCCTGTAGTGTGACACATGGAGGAGCCCCTATATATCCAGTATATACATATACCCTGTAGTGTGACACATGGGGGAGCCCCTATACATCCAGTATATACATATACCCTGTAGTGTGACACATGGGGGAGCCCCTATACATCCAGTATATACATATACCCTGTAGTGTGACACATGGAGGAGCCCCTATATATCCAGTATATACATATACACTGTAGTGTGACACATGGAGGAGCCCTATATATCCAGTATATACATGTACCCTGTAGTGTAACACATGGAGAAGCCCCTATATATCCAGTATATACATGTACCCTGTAGTGTGACACATGGAGGAGCCCCTATATATCCTGTATATACATATACCCTGTAGTGTGACACATGGAGGAGCCCTATATATCCAGTATATACATATACCCTGTAGTGTAACACATGGAGGAGCCCCTATATATCCAGTATATACATATACCCTGTAGTGTAACACATGGAGGAGCCCCTATATATCCAGTATATACATATACCCTGTAGTGTGACACATGGAGGAGCCCCTATATATCCAGTATATACATGTACCCTGTAGTGTGACACATGGAGGAGCCCCTATATATCCAGTATATACATATACCCTGTAGTGTGACACATGGAGGAGCCCCTATATATCCAGTATATACATATACCCTGTAGTGTAACACATGGAGGAGCCCCCTATATATCCATTTTATACATATACCCTGTAGTGTGACACATGGAGGAGCCCCCTATATATCCAGTATATACATATACCCTGTAGTGTGACACATGGAGGAGCCCCTATATATCCAGTATATACATATACCCTGTAGTATAACACATGGGGGAGCCCCTATATATCCAGTATATACATATACCCTGTAGTGTGACACGTGGAGGAGCCCTATATATCCATTTTATACATATACCCTGTAGTGTGACACATGGAGGAGCCCCTATATATCCAGTATATACATATACCCTGTAGTGTAACACGTGGGGGAGCCCTATATATCCAGTATATACATATACCCTGTAGTGTAACACATGGAGGAGCCCCCTATATATCCAGTATATACATATACCCTGTAGTGTAACACGTGGAGGAGCCCCTATATATCCAGTATATACATATACCCTGTAGTGTGACACATGGAGGAGCCCCTATATATCCAGTATATACATATACCCTGTAGTGTAACACATGGAGGAGCCCCTATATATCCAGTATATACATATACACTGTAGTATGACACATGGAGGAGCCCCTATATATCCAGTATATACATATACCCTGTAGTGTAACACATGGAGGAGCCCCTATATATCCAGTATATACATAAACCCTGTAGTGTAACACATGGGGGAGCCCCTATATATCCAGTATATACATATATCCTGTAGTGTGACACATGGAGAAGCCCCTATATATCCAGTATATACATATACACTGTAGTATGACACATGGAGGAGCCCCTATATATCCAGTATATACATATATCCTGTAGTGTGACACATGGAGGAGCCCTATATATCCAGTATATACATATACCCTGTAGTGTAACACATGGAGGAGCCCCTATATATCCAGTATATACATATACCCTGTAGTGTGACACATGGAGGAGCCCCTATATATCCAGTATATACATATACCCTGTAGTGTGACACATGGAGGAGCCCCTATATATCCAGTATATACATATACCCTGTAGTGTAACACATGGAGGAGCCCTATATATCCAGTATATACATATACCCTGTAGTGTGACACATGGGGGAGCCCCTATATATCCAGTATATACATATACCCTGTAGTGTGACACATGGAGGAGCCCCTATATATCCAGTATATACATATACCCTGTAGTGTGACACATGGAGGAGCCCCTATATATCCAGTATATACATATACCCTGTAGTGTGACACATGGAGGAGCCCCTATATATCCAGTATATACATATACCCTGTAGTGTAACACATGGAGGAGCCCCCTATATATCCAGTATATACATATACCCTGTAGTGTGACACATGGGTAGCCCCTATATATCCATTATATACATATACCCTGTAGTGTGACACATGGAGGAGCCCCTATATATCCAGTATATACATATACCCTGTAGTGTGACACATGGAGGAGCCCCTATATATCCAGTATATACATATACCCTGTAGTGTGACACATGGAGGAGCCCCTATATATCCAGTATATACATATACCCTGTAGTGTAACACATGGAGGAGCCCCTATATATCCAGTATATACATATACCCTGTAGTGTAACACGTGGAGGAGCCCCTATATATCCAGTATATACATATATCCTGTAGTGTGACACATGGAGGAGCCCTATATATCCAGTATATACATATACCCTGTAGTGTAACACATGGAGGAGCCCCTATATATCCAGTATATACATATACCCTGTAGTGTAACACATGGAGGAGCCCCTATATATCCAGTATATACATATACCCTGTAGTGTAACACATGGAGGAGCCCCTATATATCCAGTATATACATATACCCTGTAGTGTGACACATGGGGGAGCCCCTATATATCCAGTATATACATATACCCTGTAGTGTGACACATGGAGGAGCCCCTATATATCCTGTATATACATATACCCTGTAGTGTGACACATGGGGGAGCCCCTATATATCCAGTATATACATATACCCTGTAGTGTGACACATGGAGGAGCCCCTATATATCCTGTATATACATATACCCTGTAGTGTAACACATGGGGGAGCCCCTATATATCCAGTATATACCCTGTAGGAGGAGCCCGGTATATAATGATCTGTGTCTTGTACCCGCAGGGGTCTGTGTGTGGAGGCGCTGATTGAGCTTTCTGACGAGAACGCGGACTGGAAACTGAGCTTCAATGAATTCCTCAAGTGTCTGAACCCCACGTACAACCCCCCTGAGAAAAGTGAGTGGTGCCCTATATATATATATCTCATTCCTGCCCTGCCCCTGGGGGGGTGCCATCCTCCCTGCCCTGCCCCTGGGGGGGTGCCATCCTCCCTGCCCTGCCCCTGGGGGGGTGCCATCCTCCCTGCCCTGCCCCTGGGGGGGTGCCATCCTCCCTGCCCTGCCCCTGGGGGGGTGCCATCCTCCCTGCCCTGCCCCTGGGGGGGCGCCATCCTCCCTGCCCTGCCCCTGTGGGGCGCCATCCTCCCTGTACTCACCTGCTGTCTTCTCCGCAGAGTGCGCCCTGGAAGATGAGACGTACGAGGACGGAGCAGAGACTCAGGTCCAGTGCAATCGCTGTGTTTGCGCCTGTGGGAACTGGGTTTGCACCGCCATGTCCTGTGAAGGTAATGACCCCCATAGTCCATCGCCCCATTATTAACCCCCTCTCCCCCACATATGAGGGACCCTCATTGATCTCTGGCTGTTTCCAGGTAAAGACGGCCAATCGGAGGGCGACATGAGCCGATACGTGGAGGAGCTGAGGAAGCACCAGGTGAGCGATTGTCCTCGCACCCCGAAACCTCATGGATTGTATCTACTTACTGTGATAGAGAAACAAAGTATCAATGCTGAACACAAATCTGCTTCTCCTCTCCTTCCCTCGTGTTCTCACTGTTCCGCTACATGGGACGGGAGAATGTGGAGAGATCCTCCCCTGAGCTGTGGGTCCGGGCGGTCCGGGGTGGGGTGGGGGTGGGGGTGGGGGGGGGGGTGACCGTGTTGTTATCCCGTCCCCCATCCGCTGACAGATAATGGATTGTGCCTCCTGACCCTGCTGTGCTCTGTGCTGCAGTCCTATCCCCGAGCTGGCTGCTGTCTCCCTGGGTTCTCGTGATGCCGTGGCCGTGGCAGAACCTCCGGGGGTCGTTAAGACTTTTGATACTTTGTTTCTCCGTCACATAAAATAACAAGTAAATACATAGAAGGTTGTAGAGTAGTCGGGGGTGAGGGTTTTTGGAGCCGCTGTGTCCCCATCGCTGAGCCCCGGCCTCTCTCTTTCTTCTGGCAGGAGACGGCTGAGAAGGCCAAGTCAGTGAGCAGCAAGGACATCTGAGGAGGAGCCCCCCGGCCTGCGCCCGACGCCCCTCCATTCCTTAGTCTGTCGGACGGCCAGGAGAATCTCTTCTTAGCTTTTATCAATTAAACAAAAATAAACCTTATGTAGGGCATAGGTGCAAATGAATAGCCAAGGGGGTGGAGCTTTGGGTATGGCCCCTCCCCCGCTGAATATGCAGATACTTCACTATTTCCTTGATTTAGCGTACAATAAGGCGCTCAGCTCCCCATAATGCCGCTCCACCATGACCCCAGATAATGGCGGCTGCTGAGTGCCTTATTGCCCCCTCCAGCAGCCACCCGTCTATAGGAGGCGTGTTTATGGGCGGAGTCAGCCGGATGGAGCGGGATGAAGCAAGTGTCCGGTGGGACGTGCCGCGAGCAGGGGCAGCTGCGCCTCGCACTATGATGGTTCTGGGAATGTGGCGTTTTTAGTAATGATGAGGATAATTTGCCAAAGACGTGAATAATTAGCAGTGACCCTTCCAGCGCCCAGTTAACCCCTTCACCACCCGCCCTAGGACTCCCTTGAAGGTGCTATGATTTCAGGACCTGGGTCCATACTGTATTTTATGTTGTGTGTTATTGATATTTAGATGTGATACCGTAGACGTAGCGACACCGCCCCTCCCTGTAGCATCCTGCGCTTTGGGCGTCACGCAGCTTCGTACAATCATATACCGGCGCCTGGCAGTGCAGGACGGCGCCCCCTGGTGGGGGGAGGGCGCTATAATAATGGCGTCTGGCGTGATTGACCATACTCCTCCGGGGCGCTTCAGTCTGATTGTCCCAGGAAGGGTTAAGGAGAGGTGACCAGCACTGCCCAAAGTTCACCCTCCACTACCAGCGCACATAGGGAACCCCTATACTTCCCCCCTGCCAGGCGCTGCCTATTTTTTGCATATATTTCACCCCATATTTGTTTTTTATAATGGTATTTTTTTATTCTGTAACAACCAAATAAAAAAACTACAAAAGATCAATGTGTCGTTATTCATGTGTCATGGGAAGAAGCCGGGTGCTCAGCAGCACAGAGTGTTTCAGGAGAGGAGTGTGCTCATCTCATGGGAGGTCACAGACTGCGCCTATTCCCATGTGTAAGAGACGCCCGGCCGTCCCTCTGGTGCAGCGCAGCTTCTCCTGCCATCACCGCCTCTTTCTGTTGTTCTTCAGTAACACATTATGTATCCCCCTGAAGCCATGTGCCCAGTCCTGCGCAGGGGCAGCAGGAAGTGATGCATGCACCCGAGCGCAGGGGCAGCAGGAAGTGATGCATGCACCCGAGCGCAGGGGCAGCAGGAAGTGATGCATGCACCCGAGCGCAGGGGCAGCAGGAAGTGATGCATGCACCCGAGCGCAGGGGCAGCAGGAAGTGATGCATGCACCCGAGCGCAGGGGCAGCAGGAAGTGATGCATGCACCCGAGCGCAGGGGCAGCAGGAAGTGATGCATGCACCCGAGCGCAGGGGCAGCAGGAAGTGATGCATGCACCCGAGCGCAGGGGCAGCAGGAAGTGATGCATGCACCCGAGCGCAGGGGCAGCAGGAAGTGAGCGCAGGGGCAGCAGAAAATGACGCACGCGCAGGGGCAGCAGGAAGGGTCAGGAGAAGGTGATTCATTCCATCAGTTTTGCTGTTGCTGTGACTGGTTATGGAGGATTTGTTAGAACCACCTTTCCAGTAGATGATTTATCACATGTTGTGGTGATGTTTCTGCTGTGGGGTAGGTTTGGTGGTATAATAGGTCTGGGTGTCACCCCGCAGCTATTCCCAGAGTCCACCATCAGGGCTCCAGCATCTGTCTGTGAATGTCTATTTCTCCTTCTGCTGCCCCCTGGTACACGCTGACTACAATCTAATAGCGCAGGACAAGGTGATTACATCGCCCTCAGTTACCCCTGCCCCGTGTACGCTCATGACTAGTGTGAGGACACCTCTTCCCTCCATCACATACAGGACTCCTGTACCAGTGACTTGTTCATGGTCTTGAATCTCCGTTATGGTCCAGGATCCTGCTCCTGCCTTGTCTCTGCAGGCGGCCATCGCACATACTGAACTATCTGTGCTCCTTGTATGAGGCCGGGACTCGCTCTCAGATACAAATGTCTGGGGTCCTCTGCCAGGATGTGGGGAACACTAGCACCCCCTCATCTCTTATCCCCGGCTCACATCTACGCACTCCTGTTCTGTGTATTCTTGCCTGATGGTAAGTGTCTCTAGAGAAGAGCTTCAGTCTTCAGAGATGAAGTGAAGCTGACGGAGTTCTGCCTCCTGAGACCCTGTCCAGGGGTCATCACCAATGTATCTTATACAGAATCTCTTGCACATGTTCCAGGCTCTTCTCCGCACAACCCGGGAATGAAGTAGTAAATGTTGGGGCTGGTGGAGCCCCCATGGCGGTGCCCATGAGCAGGTGACTATGTGCATGGAGCATATCCCTGACTCCCAGCTCTTCTATATGGAGTATATAGGTACCTGGACGTCCTCGACCATCGCATCATCTACTTACATGAAGGGTCTTAGGATTTTATTATTTCTTGTTTGTAAACTTTCAGGAAAACAATAAAATGTAAAGATTTGGGGACCTTATAGTTTGAGGACCTTGAACTCCTTTTTTCTTCCAGGATTTTCTCCTCTTCCCCAGTGAATATGTCCTTGGGGTCCTCCACACTCATCCGGTAGGACGTGTTCTTGTCCATCACCACAATGATTCCCGCTTATCACCGATTCCTCATTTAAACCGTATTTGGATTCCCCTATTGGCACATTCATCCATTCTCCTCTCCCTGGAGATATCGGAGGGGCGTCCAGCTCTTCGCTATATACAGTGGATGGGTCCGGGCCAATGTCATATTGTTCTGCTGTCCAAAGGTCCTCAAGGAGTTGAGATCTCATTGTGACTCATCAAATCCCAAATCCCTGCAGGTCTTACAATCATTAATGGTCATAGATTTACAGATCCTGGACCCAGGTGAAGAGGTCACATTTGTAGTTACTTTGTCTCTGGCAGACGAAGGGTTATTGGACGATGCATAACCTATAGTTCATCCTCTATAACAGCGACCCCCGAGGTGTCAGGTCATTCAGTGACTTTGCTCCAGGTCCTCGGGTCGGTACCATGTGTCCATGTAGCAGCACAGAGTATTTCGGAGAGAAATGTATGGGGGGTGCAGGATTCCCAGAAGCACAGAGGGTTTCAGGAGAAGAGAGGAAGGAGCAGGGTCTCCGCTGGTTTCCTGGAAGGGGCTTTGTTCCTGGTTGATCCTGACTGAATTCTAAGAACAGAGGGGGGGGGGGGGGGCGTGTTATGGGCTCAGGGTCACAGAGGTTCTCCAGGAAGGACCCATTGATCTCACAGCAGAATTGTCCCTTATCTAATCTCCATGCCATAAAATAGAAAGAACAGACAGAAGGTCAGCCCTGAGATCAACAATCAGGATGCAAGATAAGAAGTGAGGCTGATACACTGCACCAGAAGACCCGCTCCGAGCTGTCACAATATTCTACAATCTTATACAGAGAACAGACTCCATCTATAGCGAGCGGCAGGCAGGTGCCAGTATATATAGGGGAGTAATGGGAACCCCTTTCAGTACAAAGGGTGACTGACTCCTATCACTCCTAGGGT
The DNA here is from genome assembly GCF_040894005.1 of Engystomops pustulosus. NCBI lineage: Eukaryota > Metazoa > Chordata > Amphibia > Anura > Leptodactylidae > Engystomops > Engystomops pustulosus. Next base: position 263,710,274 of record NC_092412.1, read on the forward strand.
TGACTGTCCTATGCCATGGCCCCCACATCATCACAAGAGAAGGGGCAGTGTGTCCTCCAATCACTATTAGGGGTGACTGTCCTATACCATGGCCCCCACATCATCACACCAGCAGGGGGCAGTGTGTCCTCCTATCACTGCTAGGGGTGACCGTCCTATACCATGGCCCCCACATCATCACACCAGCAGGGGGCAGTGTGTCCTCCTATCACTGCTAGGGGTGACCGTCCTATACCATGGCCCCCACATCATCACACCAGCAGGGGGCAGTGTGTCCTCCTATCACTACTAGGGGTGACTGCCCTATACCATGGCCCCACATCATCACACCAGCAGGGGGCAGTGTGTCCTCCTATCACTACTAGGGGTGACTGTCCTATACCATGGCCCCCACATCATCACACCAGCAGGGGGAAGTGTCCTCCTATCACTCCTAGGGGCAGTGTGTCCTATACCATGGCTCCCACATCATCAGACCAGCAGGGGGCAGTGTCCTCCTATCATTACTAGGGGTGACTGTCCTATACCATGGCCCCCCACATCATCACACCAGCAGGGGGCAGTGTGTCCTCTTATCACTTCTAGGGGTGACTGTCCTATACCATGGCCCCCACATCATTACACCAGCAGGGGGAAGTGTCCTCCTATCACTACTAGGGGTGACTTTCCTATACCATGGCCCCCACATCATCACACCAGCAGGGGGCAGTGTGTCCTCTTATCACTGCTAGAGGTGACTGTCCTATACCATGGCCACCACATCATCTCACCAGCAGGGGGCAGTGTGTCCTCCTATCACTGCTAGGGGTGACTGTCCTATACCATGGCCCCCACATCATCACACCAGCAGGGGGCAGTGTCCTCCTATCACTTCTAGGGGTGACTGTCCTATACCAGTGATGGCGTACCTATGGCCCGGAAGTCAGAGGCGGCACTCGGAGCCCTTTCTGTGGGCACCCGGCCATCCCCCAGCACCAGACAGGACTCTAAGATTCTTCCTGCAGTTCCAAGCAACTTAAAAGTTGCGGCTTTCAGTCATATTTTGATACTTCGCTACTTGGGACTGTAGGAAGAGGGAGAATGAGTAGACAGGGACGAATTATCTTTGGAGGACCTTCTTCTGGTCCCACGATTCTCTGTGTACAGAGGGACACTGGAAAGAAGATAAAATGAAGAACATTTTCCATCTTTCTACTGTGCTGCTGTCCTCAGGAGGCCAATATGATTGAAAGTTGTTGAAAAGTGATGGCACCTCGCGATAAATAAGGGGGAGTTTGGGTTGCAGTTTGGGCACTCGGCTGCTAAAAGGTTTGCCATCACTGTCCTATACCATGGCCCCCACATCATCACACCAGCAGGGGGCAGTGTCCTCCTATCACTACTAGGGGTACCTGTCCTATACCATGGCCCCCACATCATCACACCAGCAGGGGGCAGTGTGTCCTCCTATCACTTCTAAGGGTGACTGTCCTATACCATGGCCTCTCACATCATCACACCAGCAGGGGGCAGTGTGTCCTCCTATCACTGCTAGGGGTGACTGTCCTATACCATGGCCTCTCACATCATCACACCAGCAGGGGGCAGTGTCCTCCTATCACTACTAGGGGTACCTGTCCTATACCATGGCCCCCACATCATCACACCAGCAGGGGGCAGTGTGTCCTCCTATCACTACTAGGGGTGACTGTCCTATACCATGGCCCCCCACATCATCACACCAGCAGGGGGCAGTGTGTCCTCTTATCACTACTAGGGGTACCTGTCCTATACCATGACCCCCACATCATCTCACCAGCAGGGGGCAGTGTGTCCTCCTATCACTACTAGGGGTGACTGTCCTATACCATGGCCCCCCACATCATCACACCAGCAGGGGGCAGTGTGTCCTCTTATCACTGCTAGGGGTACCTGTCCTATACCATGGCCCCCACATCATCTCACCAGCAGGGGGCAGTGTCCTCCTATCACTGCTAGAGGCAGTGTGTCCTATACCATGGCCCCCCACATCATCACACCAGCAGGGGGCAGTGTCCTCCTATCACTACTAGGGGCAGTGTATCCTATACCATGGCCCCCCACATCATCACACCAGCAGGGGGCAGTGTCCTCCTATCACTACTAGGGGCAGTGTGTCCTATACCATGGCCCCCACATCATCTCACCAGCAGGGGGCAGTGTGTCCTCCTATCACTGCTAGGGGCAGTGTGTCCTATACCATGGCCCCCACATCATCACACCAGCAGGGGGCAGTGTGTCCTCCTATCACTGCTAGGGGTGACTGTCCTATACCATGGCCCCCACCTCATCACACCAGCAGGGGGCAGTGTGTCCTCCTATCACTGCTAGGGGTGACTGTCCTATACCATGGCCCCCACATCATCACACCAGCAGGGGGCAGTGTGTCCTCCTATCACTACTAGGGGTAACTGTCCTTTCCCATAACTCCCCACATCATCACACCAGCAGGGGGCAGTGTGTCCTCCTATCACTACTAGGGGCAGTGTGTCCTATACCATGGCCCCCACATCATCACACCAGCAGGGGGCAGTGTGTCCTCCTATCACTACTAGGGGCAGTGTGTCCTATACCATGGCCCCCACATCATCACACCAGCAGGGGGAAGTGTCCTCCTATCACTACTAGGGGCAGTGTGTCCTATACCATGGCCCCCACATCATCACACCAGCAGGGGGCAGTGTGTCCTCCTATCACTACTAGGGGTGACTGTTATATACCATAGCCCCACATCATCACACCAGCAGGGGGCAGTGTGTCCTCCTATCACTTCTAGGGGTGACTGCCCTATTCCATGGCCCCCACATCATCACACCAGCAGGGGGCAGTGTCCTCCTATCACTAATAGGGGTGACTGTCCTATACCATGGCCCCCACATCATCACACCAGCAGGGGGCAGTGTGTCCTCCTATCACCTCTAGGGGTGACTGTCCTATACCATGGCACCCACATCATCACACCAGCAGGGGGCAGTGTGTCCTCCTATCACTTCTAGGGGTGACTGCCCTATTCCATGGCCCCCAAATCATCACACCAGCAGGGGGCAGTGTCCTCCTATCACTTCTAGGGGCAGTGTGTCCTATACCATGGCCCCTACATCATCACACCAGCAGGGGGCAGTGTGTCCTCCTATCACTCCTAGGGGTGACTGTCCTATACCATGGCCCCCACATCATCACACCAGCAGGGGGCAGTGTGTCCTCCTATCACTACTAGGGGTGACTGTCCTATACCATGGCCCCCACATCATCACACCAGCAGGGGGCAGTGTGTCCTCCTATCACTACTAGGGGCAGTGTCCTCCTATCACTACTAGGGGCAGTGTCCTCCTATCACTGCTAGGGGCAGTGTCCTCCTATCACTGCTAGGGGCAGTGTGTCCTATACCATGGCCCCCACATCATCACACCAGCAGGGGGCAGTGTCCTCCTATCACTACTAGGGGCAGTGTGCCCTATACCATGGCCCCCACATCATCACACCAGCAGGGGGCAGTGTGTCCTCCTATCACTACTAGGGGTGACTGTCCTATACCATGGCCCCACATCATCACACCAGCAGGGGGCAGTGTGTCCTCCTATCACTACTAGGGGTGACTGTCCTATACCATGGCACCCACATCATCACACCAGCAGGGGGCAGTGTGTCCTCCTATCACTCCTTGGGGTGACTGTCCTATACCATGGCCCCCACATCATCACACCAGCAGGGGGCAGTGTGTCCTCCTATCACTGCTAGGGGTGACTGTCCTATACCATGGCCCCCACATCATCACACCAGCAGGGGGCAGTGTCCTCCTATCACTACTAGGGGTGACTGTCCTATACCATGGCCCCCACATCATCACACCAGCAGGGGGCAGTGTCCTCCTATCACTACTAGGGGTGACCGTCCTATACCATGGCCCCCATATCATCACACCAGCAGGGGGCAGTGTCCTCCTATCACTTCTAGGGGTGACTGTCCTATACCATGGCCCCACATCATCACACCAGCAGGGGGCAGTGTGTCCTCCTATCACTACTAGGGGTGACTGTCCTATACCATGGCCCCACATCATCACACCAGCAGGGGGCAGTGTGTCCTCCTATCACTCCTAGGGGTGACTGTCCTATACCATGGCCCCCACATCATCACACCAGCAGGGGGCAGTGTGTCCTCCTATCACTGCTAGGGGTGACTGTCCTATACCATGGCCCCCACATCATCACACCAGCAGGGGGCAGTGTCCTCCTATCACTACTAGGGGTGACTGTCCTATACCATGGCCCCCACATCATCACACCAGCAGGGGGCAGTGTCCTCCTATCACTACTAGGGGTGACTGTCCTATACCATGGCCCCCATATCATCACACCAGCAGGGGGCAGTGTCCTCCTATCACTTCTAGGGGTGACTGTCCTATACCATGGCCCCACATCATCACACCAGCAGGGAGCAGTGTGTCCTCCTATCACTACTAGGGGCAGTGTGTCCTATACCATGGCCCCCACCTTATCACACCAGCAGGGGGCAGTGTGTCCTCCTATCACTCCTAGGGGTGACTGTCCTATACCATGGCCCCCACATCATCACACCAGCAGGGGGCAGTGTGTCCTCCTATCACTACTACGGGCGGTGTGTCCTATACCATGGCCCCCACCTTATCACACCAGCAGGGGGCAGTGCCCTCCTATCACTACTAGGGGTGACTGTCCTATACCATGGCCCCACATCATCCCACCAGCAGGGGGCAGTGTGTCCTCCTATCACTGCTAGGGGCAGTGTGTCCTATACCATGGCCCCCACATCATCACACCAGCAGGGGGCAGTGTGTCCTCCTATCACTGCTAGGGGTGACCGTCCTATACCATGGCCCCCACATCATCACACCAGCAGGGAGCAGTGTCCTCCTATCACTGCTAGGGGCAGTGTGTCCTATACCATGACCCCACATCATCACACCAGCAGGGGGCAGTGTGTCCTCCTATCACTTCTAGGGGCAGTGTGTCCTATACCATGACCCCACACCATCCCACCAGCAGGGGGCAGTGTCCTCCTATCACTGCTAGGGGCAGTGTGTCCTATACCATGGATTCCCTTATTGTCCATATTATCCGAGTAGCGGTAATGTGGAGTCACGTGACACCGTTTTTCCGCTGAGTAACGTCTCGCCCCCGTCACGTGGTCAGTGTAGGTTCTGCTCACCACGTGACTACCCCCCTGACGTCACCGCCTTCTCCCCGCCCCCTGTACGATGATCCCACATCCCGGGCCATTGGCTCATATCCGCCGCTGTCATCCAGGTTCCGCGGCCCCGGCCGTGCACACAGGCGCAGGTGTCCAGGCTCCGGGGGTGAGAAGACCGAGGGGTTTCCCGAGTCTACCGACAGGGGCTGGGAGAGTAGTGTCCATACACGGGAGCAATGTCCGGCCCCGTCCCCTGAGGATCCCCCCTAGCGGCCCCCTTCCCCCTAAGGTCCCCCCTAGCTGTCCCGTCCCCCGCAGGATCCCCCTAGCGGCCCCCTAAGGTCCCCCCTAGCTACCCCGTTCACCTGAAGAACCCCCTAGCGACCCCCCTAGCTGCCCCCGTCCCCCTTAGGTTCCCCCTAGCTGCCCCCGTCCCCCTAAGGTTCCCCTTAGCTACCCCGTTCACCTGAAGAACCCCCTAGCGACCCCCCTAGCTGCCCCCGTCCCCCTTAGGTTCCCCCTAGCTGCCCCCTTCCCCCTAAGGTTCCCCTTAGCTACCCCGTTCACCTGAAGAACCCCCTAGCGACCCCCCTAGCTGCCCCCTTCCCCCTTAGGTTCCCCTTAGCTACCCCGTTCACCTGAAGAACCCCCTAGCTGCCCCCGTTCCCCTTAGCTACCCCGTTCACCTGAAGAACCCCATAGCGACCCCCCTAGCTGCCCCTGTCCCCATTAGGTCCCCCCCTAACTGCCTTCACCACCTGAGGTCTCCCCCAACTTCCCCTGTCCCCTCGAAGTTAGTTCCCCCTTGTCGACCCCGTCCCCCCGCGTTCCCCTAGTCGCCCCCCACCATGGAGGTCCCGGAGGCGGCGGAGGGGGGGGACCATGTGGTGAACCTGTCCCGCCTGGGCCTGGAGAAGCTGAGCCTGGAGCAGGTGGCGGAGGAGCGCTGTCAGGACGCTCAGCAGCTGCTGCTCCCCCATAACCGGCTCCTGGTGCTGCCCCCCAGTGTGGGGGTCTTCTCCCAGCTGCTGCTCCTGGATGTCAGTAACAATGGTCTGGCCTACATGGGGGAGGAGATCCTGGCCCTCACCTGCCTGAAGACCCTCCTGGCCAAGAACAACCGCCTGGACGAGGCCTCGCTGCCCAAGGACATGGGGGCCCTGCGCCTGGAGGTGGTCAACTTCAGCGGGAACCAGTTCGAGGAGCTCCCGGGGCAACTGCTGCAGATGCCCACCCTGAAGACCCTGTCCATGGGGGGCAACCGCCTCAAGAGCATCCCCTCCGAGATCGAGAACATCACCAGGTACCAGGGCCCGAGGGTAACTACTACTCCCAGCACGGGGCAGGAGAGCCGGGGTATAACTACTACTCCCAGCACGGGGCAGGAGAGCCGGGGTATAACTACTACTCCCAGCACGGGGCAGGAGAGCCGGGGTATAACTACTACTCCCAGCACGGGGCAGGAGAGCCGGGGTATAACTACTACTCCCAGCACGGGGCAGGAGAGCCGGGGTATAACTACTACTCCCAGCACAGGGCAGGAGAGCCGGGGTATAACTACTACTCCCAGCACGGGGCAGGAGAGCCGGGGTATAACTACTACTCCCAGCACGGGGCAGGAGAGCCGGGGTATAACTACTACTCCCAGCACGGGGCAGGAGAGCCGGGGTATAACTACTACTCCCAGCACGGGGCAGGAGAGCCGGGGTATAACTACTACTCCCAGCACGGGGCAGGAGAGCCGGGGTATAACTACTACTCCCAGCACGGGGCAGGAGAGCCGGGGTATAACTACTACTCCCAGCACGGGGCAGGAGAGCCGGGGTATAACTACTACTCCCAGCACGGGGCAGGAGAGCCGGGGTATAACTACTACTCCCAGCACGGGGCAGGAGAGCCGGGGTATAACTACTACTCCCAGCACGGGGCAGGAGAGCCGGGGTATAACTACTACTCCCAGCACGGGGCAGGAGAGCCGGGGTATAACTACTACTCCCAGCACGGGGCAGGAGAGCCGGGGTATAACTACTACTCCCAGCACGGGGCAGGAGAGCCGGGGTATAACTACTACTCCCAGCACGGGGCAGGAGAGCCGGGGTATAACTACTACTCCCAGCACGGGGCAGGAGAGCCGGGGTATAACTACTACTCCCAGCACGGCGCAGGAGAGCCGGGGTATAACTACTACTCCCAGCACGGCGCAGGAGAGCCGGGGTATAACTACTACTCCCAGCACGGGGCAGGAGAGCCAGGGTATAACTACTACTCCCAGCACGGGGCAGGAGAGCCGGGGTATAACTACTACTCCCAGCACGGGGCAGGAGAGCCGGGGTATAACTACTACTCCCAGCACGGGGCAGGAGAGCCGGGGTATAACTACTACTCCCAGCACGGGGCAGGAGAGCCGGGGTATAACTACTACTCCCAGCACGGGGCAGGAGAGCCGGGGTATAACTACTACTCCCAGCACGGGGCAGGAGAGCCGGGGTATAACTACTACTCCCAGCACGGCGCAGGAGAGCCGGGGTATAACTACTACTCCCAGCACGGCGCAGGAGAGCCGGGGTATAACTACTACTCCCAGCACGGGGCAGGAGAGCCGGGGTATAACTACTACTCCCAGCACGGGGCAGGAGAGCCGGGGTATAACTACTACTCCCAGCACGGCGCAGGAGAGCCGGGGTATAACTACTACTCCCAGCACGGCGCAGGAGAGCCGGGGTATAACTACTACTCCCAGCACGGCGCAGGAGAGCCGGGGTATAACTACTACTCCCAGCACGGCGCAGGAGAGCCGGGGTATAACTACTACTCCCAGCACGGCGCAGGAGAGCCGGGGTATAACTACTACTCCCAGCACGGCGCAGGAGAGCCGGGGTATAACTACTACTCCCAGCACGGCGCAGGAGAGCCGGGGTATAACTACTACTCCCAGCACGGCGCAGGAGAGCCGGGGTATAACTACTACTCCCAGCACGGCGCAGGAGAGCCGGGGTATAACTACTACTCCCAGCACGGCGCAGGAGAGCCGGGGTATAACTACTACTCCCAGCACGGCGCAGGAGAGCCGGGGTATAACTACTACTCCCAGCACGGCGCAGGAGAGCCGGGGTATAACTACTACTCCCAGCACGGCGCAGGAGAGCCGGGGTATAACTACTACTCCCAGCACGGGGCAGGAGAGCCGGGGTATAACTACTACTCCCAGCACGGGGCAGGAGAGCCGGGGTATAACTACTACTCCCAGCACGGGGCAGGAGAGCCGGGGTATAACTACTACTCCCAGCACGGGGCAGGAGAGCCGGGGTATAACTACTACTCCCAGCACGGGGCAGGAGAGCCGGGGTATAACTACTACTCCCAGCACGGGGCAGGAGAGCCGGGGTATAACTACTACTCCCAGCACGGGGCAGGAGAGCCGGGGTATAACTACTACTCCCAGCACGGGGCAGGAGAGCCGGGGTATAACTACTACTCCCAGCACGGGGCAGGAGAGCCGGGGTATAACTACTACTCCCAGCACGGGGCAGGAGAGCCGGGGTATAACTACTACTCCCAGCACGGGGCAGGAGAGCCGGGGTATAACTACTACTCCCAGCACGGGGCAGGAGAGCCGGGGTATAACTACTACTCCCAGCACGGGGCAGGAGAGCCGGGGTATAACTACTACTCCCAGCACGGGGCAGGAGAGCCGGGGTATAACTACTACTCCCAGCACGGGGCAGGAGAGCCGGGGTATAACTACTACTCCCAGCACGGGGCAGGAGAGCCGGGGTATAACTACTACTCCCAGCACGGGGCAGGAGAGCCGGGGTATAACTACTACTCCCAGCACGGGGCAGGAGAGCCGGGGTATAACTACTACTCCCAGCACGGGGCAGGAGAGCCGGGGTATAACTACTACTCCCAGCATGCAGTGTAGGAAGTATCCGTGTACAGCCGGGGTGGTACTACAACTCCCAGCATGCAGTGTAGAATGTGCCTGCAGTGTCATCCTATTGGTTCCTGCCCCCGATTTCCCCCCCCCCCCCGGGAATTTCGGTACAAAGGGGATGTGCTGAACTCTACAGCCGCCCCTGCAAGGGTTAATCCAGCCCCGCCCCCGCCCCTCCCCCAGCAGGTGCTGATTCCAGGTTCATTGGGTCCAAATAAAGTGTGTGAAAGGTGAGAGCTGGGGCGGAGCCTGCGGGGTGATCACATGACCGGCTGATACATTGTATCCTCTTAGTGTACCAGTAATGTGTTAACCCTTCCACTGCCTTACTTGTATCCCTCTGCCCTTTGGACTGTTCCATGTGTATTTTTGGAGGGGGAGGCAAATGTTGTGTTTGATCCCAGTTCTCTGTCCCTGTGTCTTGCAGCCTGGAGTTCCTGTACCTGGGAGGGAATTTCATCTCGTACATCCCCCCGGAGATCGCAAACCTGCCGCACCTGAGCTACCTGGTGCTGTGTGACAACCGCATCCAGAGCGTCCCCCCGCAGCTGGCTCAGTAAGTACCCCTCTACCCCCGCAGCTGGCTCAGTAAGTACCCCCTCTACCCCCGCAGCTGGCTCAGTAAGTACCCCCTCTACCCCCGCAGCTGGCACAGTAAGTACCCCCTCTACCCCCGCAGCTGGCACAGTAAGTACCCCCTCTACCCCCGCAGCTGGCTCAGTAAGTACCCCCTCTACCCCCGCAGCTGGCTCAGTAAGTACCCCTCTACCCCCGCAGCTGGCTCAGTAAGTACCCCTCTACCCCCGCAGCTGGCTCTGTAAGTACCCCTCTACCCCCGCAGCTGGCTCTGTAAGTACCCCTCTACCCCCGCAGCTGGCTCTGTAAGTACCCCTCTACCCCCGCAGCTGGCTCTGTAAGTACCCCTCTACCCCCGCAGCTGGCACAGTAAGTACCCCCTCTACCCCCGCAGCTGGCACAGTAAGTACCCCCGCAGCTGGCTCAGTAAGTACCCCCTCTACCCCCGCAGCTGGCTCTGTAAGTACCCCTCTACCCCCGCAGCTGGCTCAGTAAGTACCCCTCTACCCCCGCAGCTGGCACAGTAAGTACCCCCTCTACCCCCGCAGCTGGCTCTGTAAGTACCCCTCTACCCCCGCAGCTGGCACAGTAAGTACCCCCGCAGCTGGCTCAGTAAGTACCCCTCTACCCCCGCAGCTGGCTCAGTAAGTACCCCCTCTACCCCCGCAGCTGGCTCAGTAAGTACCCCCGCAGCTGGCTCAGTAAGTACCCCCTCTACCCCCGCAGCTGGCTCTGTAAGTACCCCTCTACCCCCGCAGCTGGCTCAGTAAGTACCCCTCTACCCCCGCAGCTGGCACAGTAAGTACCCCCTCTACCCCCGCAGCTGGCTCTGTAAGTACCCCTCTACCCCCGCAGCTGGCACAGTAAGTACCCCCGCAGCTGGCTCAGTAAGTACCCCCTCTACCCCCACAGCTGGCTCAGTAAGTACCCCCTCTACCCCCACAGCTGGCTCAGTAAGTACCCCTCTACCCCCGCAGCTGGCTCTGTAAGTACCCCTCTACCCCCGCAGCTGGCTCAGTAAGTACCCCTCCACCCCCGCAGCTGGCTCAGTAAGTACCCCTCCACCCCCGCAGCTGGCACAGTAAGTACCCCTCCACCCCCGCAGCTGGCACAGTAAGTACCCCTCCACCCCCGCAGCTGGCACAGTAAGTACCCCTCTACCTCCGCAGCTGGCACAGTAAGTACCCCCTCTACCCCCGCAGCTGGCTCTGTAAGTACCCCCGCAGCTGGCTCTGTAAGTACCCCCGCAGCTGGCTCTGTAAGTACCCCCGCAGCTGGCTCTGTAAGTACCCCCGCAGCTGGCTCTGTAAGTACCCCCGCAGCTGGCTCTGTAAGTACCCCCGCAGCTGGCTCTGTAAGTACCCCCGCAGCTGGCTCTGTAAGTACCCCCTCTACCCCTGCAGCCGGGGCAGTGACGGTCTATGACATGTAACGGACTCTCTGGTTCTGCTCCTTCCAGGTTACACTCCTTGCGATCGCTGAGCCTCCACAATAACCTCCTGACCTACCTACCCCGCGAGATCCTGAGCCTGGTGCACCTGCAGGAGCTGAGCCTGCGCGGCAACCCCCTGGTGGTGAGATTTGTCAGAGACCTGACCTACGCCACCCCCACATTACTGGAGCTGGCGGGCAGAACCATCAAGAGCCGCGGCATCCCCTACAACCCATGGGAGCTGCCCGAGAACCTCGTGAGATACCTCGACCTCGCCAGCAAGTGCCCCAACCCCAAGTGCGGAGGTGAGAGCCACCGAATAATGTCATGTATGTACACAGTGACTGCACCAGCAGCAGAATAGTGAGTGCAGCTCTGGGGTATAATACAGGATGTAACTCAGGATCAGTACAGGATAAGTAATGTCATGTATGTACACAGTGACTGCACCAGCAGCAGAATAGTGAGTGCAGCTCTGGGGTATAATACAGGATGTAACTCAGGATCAGTACAGGATAAGTAATGTCATGTATGTACACAGTGACTGCACCAGCAGCAGAATAGTGAGTGCAGCTCTGGAGTATAATACAGGATGTAACTCAGGATCAGTACAGGATAAGTAATGTCATGTATGTACACAGTGACTGCACCAGCAGCAGAATAGTGAGTGCAGCTCTGGAGTATAATACAGGATGTAACTCAGGATCAGTACAGGATAAGTAATGTCATGTATGTACACAGTGACTGCACCAGCAGCAGAATAGTGAGTGCAGCTCTGGGGTATAATACAGGATGTAACTCAGGATCAGTACAGGATAAGTAATGTCATGTATGTACACAGTGACTGCACCAGCAGCAGAATAGTGAGTGCAGCTCTGGGGTATAATACAGGATGTAACTCAGGATCAGTACAGGATAAGTAATGTCATGTATGTACACAGTGACTGCACCAGCAGCAGAATAGTGAGTGCAGCTCTGGGGTATAATACAGGATGTAACTCAGGATCAGTACAGGATAAGTAATGTCATGTATGTACACAGTGACTGCACCAGCAGCAGAATAGTGAGAGCAGCTCTGGGGTATAATACAGGATGTAACTCAGGATCAGTACAGGATAAGTAATGTCATGTATGTACACAGTGACTGCACCAGCAGCAGAATAGTGAGTGCAGCTCTGGGATATAATACAGGATGTAACTCAGGATCAGTACAGGATAAGTAATGTCATGTATGTACACAGTGACTGCACCAGCAGCAGAATAGTGAGTGCAGCTCTGGAGTATAATACAGGATGTAACTCAGGATCAGTACAGGATAAGTAATGTCATGTATGTACACTGTGACTGCACCAGCAGCAGAATAGTGAGTGCAGCTCTGGGATATAATACAGGATGTAACTCAGGATCAGTACAGGATAAGTAATGTCATGTATGTACACAGTGACTGCACCAGCAGCAGAATAGTGAGTGCAGCTCTGGGGTATAATACAGGATGTAACTCAGGATCAGTACAGGATAAGTAATGTCATGTATGTACACAGTGACTGCACCAGCAGCAGAATAGTGAGTGCAGCTCTGGGGTATAATACAGGATGTAACTCAGGATCAGTACAGGATAAGTAATGTCATGTATGTACACAGTGACTGCACCAGTAGCAGAATAGTGAGTGCAGCTCTGGGGTATAATACAGGATGTAACTCAGGATCAATACAGGATAAGTAATGTCATGTATGTACACAGTGACTGCACCAGCAGCAGAATAGTGAGTGCAGCTCTGGGGTATAATACAGGATGTAACTCAGGATCAGTACAGGATAAGTAATGTCATGTATGTACACAGTGACTGCACCAGCAGCAGAATAGTGAGTGCAGCTCTGGAGTATAATACAGGATGTAACTCAGGATCAGTACAGGATAAGTAATGTCATGTATGTACACAGTGACTGCACCAGCAGCAGAATAGTGAGTGCAGCTCTGGGGTATAATACAGGATGTAACTCAGGATCAGTACAGGATAAGTAATGTCATGTATGTACACAGTGACTGCACCAGCAGCAGAATAGTGAGTGCAGCTCTGGGGTATAATACAGGATGTAACTCAGGATCAGTACAGGATAAGTAATGTCATGTATGTACACAGTGACTGCACCAGCAGCAGAATAGTGAGTGCAGCTCTGGGGTATAATACAGGATGTAACTCAGGATCAGTACAGGATAAGTAATGTCATGTATGTGCACAGTGACTGCACCAGCAGCAGAATAGTGAGTGCAGCTCTGGGGTATAATACAGGATGTAACTCAGGATCAGTACAGGATAAGTAATGTCATGTATGTACACAGTGACTGCACCAGTAGCAGAATAGTGAGTGCAGCTCTGGGGTATAATACAGGATGTAACTCAGGATCAGTACAGGATAAGTAATGTCATGTATGTACACAGTGACTGCACCAGCAGCAGAATAGTGAGTGCAGCTCTGGGGTATAATACAGGATGTAACTCAGGATCAGTACAGGATAAGTAATGTCATGTATGTACACAGTGACTGCACCAGCAGCAGAATAGTGAGTGCAGCTCTGGAGTATAATACAGGATGTAACTCAGGATCAGTACAGGATAAGTAATGTCATGTATGTACACAGTGACTGCACCAGCAGCAGAATAGTGAGTGCAGCTCTGGGGTATAATACAGGATGTAACTCAGGATCAGTACAGGATAAGTAATGTCATGTATGTACACAGTGACTGCACCAGCAGCAGAATAGTGAGTGCAGCTCTGGGGTATAATACAGGATGTAACTCAGGATCAGTACAGGATAAGTAATGTCATGTATGTACACAGTGACTGCACCAGCAGCAGAATAGTGAGTGCAGCTCTGGAGTATAATACAGGATGTAACTCAGGATCAGTACAGGATAAGTAATGTCATGTATGTACACAGTGACTGCACCAGCAGCAGAATAGTGAGTACAGCTCTGGTGTATAATACAGGATGTAACTCAGGATCAGTACAGGATAAGTAATGTCATGTATGTACACAGTGACTGCACCAGCAGCAGAATAGTGAGTGCAGCTCTGGTGTATAATACAGGATGTAACTCAGGATCAGTACAGGATAAGTAATGTCATGTATGTACACAGTGACTGCACCAGCAGCAGAATAGTGAGTGCAGCTCTGGGGTATAATACAGGATGTAACTCAGGATCAGTACAGGATAAGTAATGTCATGTATGTACACAGTGACTGCACCAGCAGCAGAATAGTGAGTGCAGCTCTGGAGTATAATACAGGATGTAACTCAGGATCAGTACAGGATAAGTAATGTCATGTATGTACACAGTGACTGCACCAGCAGCAGAATAGTGAGTGCAGCTCTGGGGTATAATACAGGGTGTAACTCAGGATCAGTACAGGATAAGTAATGTCATGTATGTACACAGTGACTGCACCAGCAGCAGAATAGTGAGTGCAGCTCTGGGGTATAATACAGGATGTAACTCAGGATCAGTACAGGATAAGTAATGTCATGTATGTACACAGTGACTGCACCAGCAGCAGAATAGTGAGTGCAGCTCTGGGTATAATACAGGATGTAACTCAGGATCAGTACAGGATAAGTAATGTCATGTATGTACACAGTGACTGCACCAGCAGCAGAATAGTGAGTGCAGCTCTGGAGTATAATACCGGATGTAACTCAGGATCAGTACAGGATAAGTAATGTCATGTATGTACACAGTGACTGCACCAGCAGCAGAATAGTGAGTGCAGCTCTGGAGTATAATACCGGATGTAACTCAGGATCAGTACAGGATAAGTAATGTCATGTATGTACACAGTGACTGCACCAGCAGCAGAATAGTGAGTGCAGCTCTGGGGTATAATACAGGATGTAACTCAGGATCAGTACAGGATAAGTAATGTCATGTATGTACACACTGACTGCACCAGCAGCAGAATAGTGAGTGCAGCTCTGGTGTATAATACAGGATGTAACTCAGGATCAGTACAGGATAAGTAATGTCATGTATGTACAGTGACTGCACCAGCAGCAGAATAGTGAGTGCAGCTCTGGGGTATAATACAGGATGTAACTCAGGATCAGTACAGGATAAGTAATGTCATGTATGTACACAGTGACTGCACCAGCAGCAGAATAGTGAGTGCAGCTCTGGGGTATAATACAGGATGTAACTCAGGATCAGTACAGGATAAGTAATGTCATGTATGTACACAGTGACTGCACCAGCAGCAGAATAGTGAGTGCAGCTCTGGGGTATAATACAGGATGTAACTCAGGATCAGTACAGGATAAGTAATGTCATGTATGTACACAGTGACTGCACCAGCAGCAGAATAGTGAGTGCAGCTCTGGGGTATAATACAGGATGGCCCCTCTCACCCCTCTCCTCTCCCCCTCTCAGGTGTGTACTTTGACAGCTGTGTGCGTCACATTAAGTTTGTGGATTTCTGTGGTAAGTACCGGCTGCCGCTGATGCATTACCTCTGCTCCCCCGAGTGCTCGTCTCCCTGCAGCTCCATCTCCTCGCAGAGTGAGTCTGACTCTGAGGACGAGGCGAGTGTCGCTGCCCGCAGGATGCAGAAGGTATTGCTGGGCTGAGCACTCTCCATGGACTCACATGTGAAGCTTCCGGACTCTGAGGAGGATTTGGATCCTGGACTCTGGGGTTTGTCGTCTCCTTTGCGCTGTTCTACGGTTGTGGAGGTTTTTCTTAATTTGGGAGACGCCTTCCCCTCCAGACTTGACGACATCCCCGGCCCCGGGCTTTTATGTAGCACTTTACCTGGACACGTGCGACACTACAGCTCCCAGCATGCCCTGACCATGTGCCTTATTGATGGATCAGTGATGGACTCCAGTCACGGCGCCCCCTGTGGTCAGCTCAGCAGTGCAGAGGGTGTGGCCTAGAGACGCTGGCCCCGCCTCTAATGACTCCTAACGTCTTCTTGTATTTGGTGACTGATGAATGTGGATCTAACTGAACCCCAGTAATAAGTCATTTTTATGCCGCTGCCCCCTAGAGGTGAGATGTGGTATTACTACCAGTGTTATCATAGAAAGATGATACCAAAACCACAAGATGAATAAAGTTTTGTAGATTTGTGATGACTCCGTGCTGTATAATACTGACTGCACACTCCATACACAGATGCAATGGACCAGGTGTAAAGTACCTGTTTCCCATTCCCTGCAATTTGCATCTGCTGCCATCAGATAGTAGACACTCCTTCCTCCAGACTCCGCCTCCTCTTTCCTTCTGGACTCCACCTCCTCTCCTCTGCCCCCTCCCCTCGGCTTTTCTTCTGGACTCCGCCTCCTCTGCCCCCTGGCTTTTCTTCTGGACTCCGCCTCCTCTGCCCCCCTGGCTTTTCTTCTGGACTCCGCCTCCTCTGCCCCCCTGGCTTTTCTTCTGGACTCCGCCTCCTCTGCCCCCCTGGCTTTTCTTCTGGACTCCGCCTCCTCTGCCCCCCTGGCTTTTCTTCTGGACTCCGCCTCCTCCAGCCACCCTGGGCTTTCCTTTTGGACTCCGCCTCCCTTGCCCCCCCTCCTTGACTTTCCTTCTGGACTCCGCCTCCCTTGCCCCCCCTCCTTGACTTTCCTTCTGGACTCCGCCTCCCCTGCCCCTCCTCCTTGGATTTCCTTCTGGACTCCGCCTCCCCTGCCCCTCCTCCTTGGATTTCCTTCTGGACTCCCCTATTGGCTCTGAAGATTATATATGGTTGGTGAATCTTCTCTGTATTTGCTGAGATCTCTGCTGTGAGGTTTTAGAGGTCCAGCTCATTTTCAGGAACCCTGCTTGCTGACAGTGATTGGTCTTTCCTCCTCATATGTCCAGGAGACAATGTCACAGGGATTGAATACTGACACACTGTAACAGCACTGCAGTTGTGTCAAGTGGACATAATCAATGACAGTGAAGGAGAATATGGAGTTATATACACATTGTATAGGATGATCCCTCCCCCGCACAGGAGCCGCGTCCCATTATTATCCTGAACCGATGACAGAAACATCATCTCCCGGATTTCATGTAACAATGAATCAAAGGGGAAGACAGAAACCTTCCTGTACAAGTCATGAATGACACATCGTGCTGAGGGTTTGTTACAGTGTATCCAATCTGGACCATCCTATGATGGAAACATGGTAATAAAGTGTTACATTGTATCACACCCATTTCCTATACGTAACAAACCTGGAGATGTGTCAGGTCACTGACATCAAGCAGAGGTCTTGACGCGGTGGTGAATAAAAGGCAAAGTTATGTATATGTATATTTTTTTGGGGTTTGGGCTGGGCTTTGTATCCCTCTAACCAGTCACCCTGAGGCATTGGCTGGAGAAGTGACATCTTTATAAGGTAGTTCTATCCATTTCTGGGGGAGGCACAACATAATTAACACAAATAAAACCAACGAATCATGACACTCGCTCATCTCATCCCCGGAGGTTAGGTTAGGTGTGTGGCCTCCATGTGCCTGTATGACTTCCCTACAACTCCTCGGCAGCTCCTGAAGAGGCTCAGTATTGTGTGCGGCCTCCACGTGCCTGTATGACCTCCCTACAACACCTCGGCATGCTCCTGATGAGGCTCAGTATTGTGTGCGGCCACCACATGCCTGTATGACCTCCCTACAACACCTGGGCATTCTCCTGATGAGGCTCAGTATTTTGTGTGGCCTCCACATGCCTGTATGACCACCCTACAACACCTGGGCATGCTCCTGATGAGGCTCAGTGGTGTGTGTGGCCTCCACGTGCCTGTATGACCTCCCTACAACACCTGGGCATGCTCCTGATGAGGCTCAGTATTGTGTGTGGCCTCCACATGCCTGTATGACCTCCCTACAACACCTTGGCATGCTCCTGATGAGGCTCAGTATTTTGTGTGGCCTCCACATGCCTGTATGACCACCCTACAACACCCGGGCATGCTCCTGATGAGGCTCAGTAGTGTGTGTGGCCTCCACGTGCCTGTATGACCTCCCTACAACACCTGGGCATGCTCCTGATGAGGCTCAGTATAGTGTGTGGCCTCCACGTAACTGTATGACCTCCCTATGCCGTGGCATTGTAGAGAGGTCATACACAATACTAACCTCATCAGGAGCATGGCGAGGTGTTGTAGGGAGGTCATACAGGCACGTGGAAGCTACACACATTACTGAGCCTCATCAGGAGCATGCCGAGGTGTTGTAGGGAGGTCATACAGGTACATGGAGGCCACACACGATACTAAGGCTGGTGCCACACGCACCACGCCTACCTGGCTTTGTCTGCGTTTTCAAACGCCTCATCAGGAGCATGCCGAGGAGTTGTAGGAAGGTCATACAGGCATGTGGAGGCCACACAAAATACTGAGCCTCATCAGGAGCATGCCGAGGTGTTGTAGGGAGGTCATAGAGGCACGTGGAGGCCACACACAATACTGAGCCTCATCAGGAGCATGCCGAGGTGTTGTAGGGAGGTCATACAGGCACATGGAGGCTACACACAGTACTGAGCCTCATCAGGAGCATGCCGAGGTGTTGTAGGGAGGTCATACAGGCACGTGGAGGCCACACACACTACTGAGCCTCATCAGGAGCATGCCGAGGTGTTGTAGGGAAGTCATACAGGCACATGGAGCCCACACACACTACTGAGCCTCATCAGGAGCTGCCGAGGTGTTGTAGGGAGGTCATACAGGCACATGGAGCCCACACACACTACTGAGCCTCATCAGGAGATGCCGAGGTGTTGTAGGGAGGTCATACAGGCATGTGGAGGCTGCACACAATACTGAGCCTCATCAGGAGCATGCCGAGGTGTTGTAGGGAGGTCATACAGGCATGTGGAGGTCACACACAATACTGAGCCTCATCAGGAGCATGCCGAGGTGTTGTAGGGAGGTCATACAGGCATGTGGAGGCCACACACTATACTGAGCCTCTTCAGGAGCATGCCGAGGTGTTGTAGGGAAGTCATACAGGCACATGGAGCCCACACACACTACTGAGCCTCATCAGGAGCTGTCGAGGTGTTGTAGGGGGGGGGTCATACAGGCACGTGGAGGCCACACACAATACTGAGCCTCATCAGGAGCTGCCGAGGTGTTGTAGGGAGGTCATACAGGCAGGTGGAGGCCACACACAGTACTGAGCTTCATCAGGAGCTGCCGCGGTGTTGTAGGGAGGTCATACAGGCACGTGGAGGCCACACACAATACTGAGCCTCATCAGGAGTTGCCGTGGTGTTGTAGGGAGGTCATACAGGCACGTAGAGGGAACACAATACTGAGCCTCATCAGGAGCATGCCGAGGTGTTGTAGGGATGTCATACAGGCACGTGGAGGCTGCACACAATACTGAGCCTCATCAGGAGCATGCCGAGGTGTTGTAGGGATGTCATACAGGCACGTGGAGGCTGCACACAATACTGAGTCTCATCAGGAGCATGCCGAGGTGTTGTAGGGAGGTCATACAGGCACGTGGAGGCTGCACACAATACTGAGCCTCATCAGGAGCATGCCCAGGTGTTGTAGGGATGTCATACAGGCACGTGGAGGCTGCACACAATACTGAGCCTCATCAGGAGCATGCCGAGGTGTTGTAGGGATGTCATACAGGCACGTGGAGGCCATACACAATACTGAGCCTCATCAGGAGCATGCCGAGGTGTTGTAGGGAGGTCATACAGGCACGTGGAGGCCACACACAATACTGAGCCTCATCAGGAGCATGCTGAGGTGTTGTAGGGAGGTCATACAGTCACGTGGAGGCCGCACACAATACTAAGCCTCATCAGGAGTATGCCGAGGTGTTGTAGGGAGGACATACTGGCACGTGGAGGCTACACACACAATACTGAGCCTCATCAGGAGCATGCTGAGGTGTTGTAGGGAGGTCATACAGGCACGTGGAGGCCACACACAATACTGAGCCTCATCAGGAGCATGCCGAGGTGTTGTAGGGAGGTCATACAGGCACGTGGAGGCTACACACACAATACTGAGCCTCATCAGGAGCATGCTGAGGTGTTGTAGGGAGGTCATACAGGCACGTGGAGGCCACACACAATACTGAGCCTCATCAGGAGCATGCCGAGGTGTTGTAGGGAGGTCATACAGGCACATGGAGGCCGCACACAATACTGAGCATAATTTTGTCTTGTTTTACAGACATTACATCAAAGTTGGATCAGCCTGTGGTGAGTTTTTCCAATTCATTTATATGGGTGACTCCAAATCCAGGCCTCTATTGGTTATTAAATTTGATTTCCATCGATGATTTTGTTGTCAGCACATTCAACTTTCTACAAAACAAAGTATTCACCGAGAGTATTTCATTCATTCAGATCTAGGATGTGTTACTTGAGTGTTATTTTTTGAGCAGTGTATGTATGAACCTGGAAGCTCAGGATGAACAGTTGTGTCTCCCTCCAGACTGAAAATGGATTAGTAACGACCCCCCTATAAATGCAATCACCCCCCCCAGCCCCTCTACCAATAGATCTGAGACAGATTTGGGTTTCTGTCCTGGAGCTGTTAATGTATGGGCTAAACTGGACCTGATTCTGTAAACCAAATAAGAGCGAGCCATACATTAATACATATAAGTCATGTGACAGTAATGTATAGAAAAGCCAAAAAGAGCCTCTTAAAAGATGACATTAAATACCCAAGAAATACAAAAAAAGAGGAAAAAGAAGACAAGGCTACAAAAAGAACTGGTGAAAACTAGTAATCCTTATTACAAGGAGATAATAAAACATATATTTATAATAGGAGCATCACAGAGCGAGCATGCCGGGCACGCCGTGTAATAGTTTGTCCTCTCCTCAGCGCTATCTTGTCCACCTTTAGGCGTTGTTTTGCCCTTCTGTGACTCCGGGCCTATATCTGTGGGCAGCATCCATACACTTCTTATACTATTTCCGCATTTATATGTAGGATTGTTCTTGTATTGTGCTACTTCTGGCCACAGTATCTCTATTCTTTTGATTTTGCTTTCTTTATGCTCAGTTTATTCAGTTCCTATTACCTGCATTGTGTGTCCTGGACCTGATTCTGGTTCATGAACAGAAAGCGAGAGCTGCAGTGTAGACTGACACAGAGGAGCAGCACGGGATAGACAGATGCCCAAAAGCTGAACAAACATCTGGGCTACAAAGATAAATGCGGCCCCTGCATCACATCCCGGAGGCGGCGAACGCTAAAAAGTCACAAACTGCGAAAAGTCTCACAAAAAAGAAGAAAAAGAAAGTGATAGGAGAGATACGTGTCCCCCGGTGACCTCCATCTTCACATTGGAGTGGTGTGTACATGTGATAAAGGATGTAAATGCCCCCCATGATGTGTTTATAAATACCTGCTGTCTAATAAGTGCCCCCTCCCTAATCCTGGTACCCGCACTACCCCAGCTCTCCCCATGTACATGGTGTATAGGCGGCGGGGCAGAGTTTGATGCCGGAGGGGTCACCTGGTAACCTGGACCTGCTGGGTTGGATTGTGGCTGTCACTGGTCTGATGACAGGTGAGTGACAGCCCAGGTTTCTACGACGACATCAACACCTGGGCTGCTCCCTCCCAGCAGGTAACAGGGTGTGACCCAGGCTGGAGGATTGGGATTAGAGAGGTGCTGATGAGCGCTGGATTCAAGGGATGGAAGAGGGTGATGTGGGTGTCTGGTTACCCGCCACAGAAAACGTAACATTATATGACAACAACACCGGCATCGAGCTGCGAGGATCAGGAGAGAAAGGGGCTGCTGCGATGTGACCGCAATGTGAGTGCAACACTGTGACAATGTGACTGCTACACTGTGACCCCAACAATGTGAGTGCTACACTGTGACAATGTGACTGCTACACTGTGACCCCAACAATGTGAGTGCTACACTGTGACAATGTGAGTGCAACACTGTGACAATGTGACTGCTACACTGTGACAATGTGACTGCTACACTGTGACAATGTGAGTGCAACAATGTGAGTGCAACAATGTGACTGCTACACTATGACAATGTGACTGCTACACTGTGACAATGTGACTGCAACAATGTGACTGCTACACTGTGACAATGTGACTGCAACAATGTGACTGCTACACTGTGACAATGTGACTGCAACAATGTAACTGCTACAATGTGACTGCTACACTGTGGCAATGTGACTGCAACAATGTGACTGCTACACTGTGACAATGTGAGTGCAACAATGTGACTGCTACACTGTGACAATGTGACTGCAACAATGTGACTGCTACACTGTGACAATGTGAGTGCAACAATGTAACTGCTACAATGTGACTGCTACACTGTGGCAATGTGACTGCAACAATGTGACTGCTACAATGTGACTGCTACAATGTGACTGCTACACTGTGACAATGTGACTGCTACACTGTGACTGCAACAATGTGACAATGTGACAAAGTATCAAAGTGAGTGACATAAATATGTTTCTGGAAGACTGAATATCACTGTAAATGCAACAAAATATCTGTATGACTGTAATAATGGGGCTCATTTACTAAGGGTCGCGGATTGCACTTTCATGGGATTGTGCCCCGAATTTGCGGATTGCTCGGCTTGGACAGGTATATAACAGGTGTCTGTGCTGGGATTGTGCTGCACGTGATCATTTTTTGGTGCAGCCGCGCTGCTTCCATGCGACACAGATTGGCGGCGTGCTGTCAGACACTCCGACTGATCACTTTCAGTGAACTCCCGTGGGAATGTACGTAAATGTATCAGTATGAATGTGACTATATAGGTGGCTGCGCCCGGGCTGTGCCCCCTCACTACCCTCTTGGCGCTGGCAGCACTAAGGGCTTAATAATTGGCAATGCCTGGAGCGTCATAAAGCGCTGCAATTATTTCAGGACGTGTACAATGTCCCCCGATGTGTCTGTAACTATACAATGTATCACTGTACACACCGTACTGAGCTGCCGCTGACAAAGCCCCTTCCATCTACCATGGGAATCCTGCTCCGCTGCTCCATCACTTCTATAGGATTGTATGGAAATGACGCAGATAATGAAATTCACGAGCGTTATATAATCATTGGGATCTATGATTGTCATGGGGGTTGTGGCTCTGAAAATAAACGCTAGTTACAATATGCCCTAGTTATCTTTTGAACTTTGACACCTAGAAAGTTCAGGTGACATTTTAAAGAGGAAACTCTTCACTTGAATATCACACGGAACCAGAGATATATGTTAACGTTACAGGCAGG
This sequence comes from Engystomops pustulosus, assembly GCF_040894005.1. NCBI lineage: Eukaryota > Metazoa > Chordata > Amphibia > Anura > Leptodactylidae > Engystomops > Engystomops pustulosus. The sequence goes on from NC_092412.1 coordinate 263,733,647, forward strand.
AGTTTCATTTTCATATACAGCTCCCATTCCTGACTGTACCAGTGGATCCCCAGGTCTGTAGCAGCTCCCATTCCTGACTGTACCAGTGGATCCCCAGGTCTGTAGCAGCTCCCATTCCTGACTGTACCAGTGGATCCCCAGGTCTGTAGCAGCTCCCATTCCTGACTGTACCATCGGATCCCCAGGTCTGTAGCAGCTCCCATTCCTGACTGTACCATCGGATCTCCAGGTCTGTAGCAGCTCCCATTCCTGACTGTACCAGTGGATCCCCAGGTCTGTAGCAGCTCCCATTCCTGACTGTACCATCGGATCCCCAGGTCTGTAGCAGCTCCCATTCCTGACTGTACCAGTGGATCCCCAGGTCTGTAGCAGCTCCCATTCCTGACTGTACCAGTGGATCTCCAGGTCTGTAGCAGCTCCCATTCCTGACTGTACCAGTGGATCCCCAGGTCTGTAGCAGCTCCCATTCCTGACTGTACCAGTGGATCTCCAGGTCTGTAGCAGCTCCCATTCCTGACTGTACCATCGGATCTCCAGGTCTGTAGCAGCTCCCATTCCTGACTGTACCAGTGGATCCCCAGGTCTGTAGCAGCTCCCATTCCTGACTGTACCATCGGATCTCCAGGTCTGTAGCAGCTCCCATTCCTGACTGTACCATCGGATCCCCAGGTCTGTAGCAGCTCCCATTCCTGACTGTACCAGTGGATCCCCAGGTCTGTAGCAGCTCCCATTCCTGACTGTACCAGTGGATCTCCAGGTCTGTAGCAGCTCCCATTCCTGACTGTACCAGTGGATCTCCAGGTCTGTAGCAGCTCCCATTCCTGACTGTACCATCGGATCCCCAGGTCTGTAGCAGCTCCCATTCCTGACTGTACCAGTGGATCCCCAGGTCTGTAGCAGCTCCCATTCCTGACTGTACCAGTGGATCCCCAGGTCTGTAGCAGCTCCCATTCCTGACTGTACCAGTGGATCCCCAGGTCTGTAGCAGCTCCCATTCCTGACTGTACCAGTGGATCCCCAGGTCTGTAGCAGCTCCCATTCCTGACTGTACCAGTGGATCCCCAGGTCTGTAGCAGCTCCCATTCCTGACTGTACCAGTGGATCTCCAGGTCTGTAGCAGCTCCCATTCCTGACTGTACCAGTGGATCTCCAGGTCTGTAGCAGCTCCCATTCCTGACTGTACCATCGGATCCCCAGGTCTGTAGCAGCTCCCATTCCTGACTGTACCATCGGATCCCCAGGTCTGTAGCAGCTCCCATTCCTGACTGTACCAGTGGATCCCCAGGTCTGTAGCAGCTCCCATTCCTGACTGTACCATCGGATCCCCAGGTCTGTAGCAGCTCCCATTCCTGACTGTACCATCGGATCCCCAGGTCTGTAGCAGCTCCCATTCCTGACTGTACCATCGGATCTCCAGGTCTGTAGCAGCTCCCATTCCTGACTGTACCAGTGGATCTCCAGGTCTGTAGCAGCTCTCATTCCTGACTGTACCAGTGGATCTCCAGGTCTGTAGCAGCTCCCATTCCTGACTGTACCATCGGATCTCCAGGTCTGTAGCAGCTCCCATTCCTGACTGTACCAGTGGATCTCCAGGTCTGTAGCAGCTCCCATTCCTGACTGTACCAGTGGATCCCCAGGTCTGTAGCAGCTCCCATTCCTGACTGTACCATCGGATCCCCAGGTCTGTAGCAGCTCCCATTCCTGACTGTACCAGTGGATCCCCAGGTCTGTAGCAGCTCCCATTCCTGACTGTACCAGTGGATCCCCAGGTCTGTAGCAGCTCCCATTCCTGACTGTACCAGTGGATCTCCAGGTCTGTAGCAGCTCCCATTCCTGACTGTACCAGTGGATCCCCAGGTCTGTAGCAGCTCCCATTCCTGACTGTACCATCGGATCTCCAGGTCTGTAGCAGCTCCCATTCCTGACTGTACCATCGGATCTCCAGGTCTGTAGCAGCTCCCATTCCTGACTGTACCAGTGGATCCCCAGGTCTGTAGCAGCTCCCATTCCTGACTGTACCATCGGATCTCCAGGTCTGTAGCAGCTCCCATTCCTGACTGTACCATCGGATCTCCAGGTCTGTAGCAGCTCCCATTCCTGACTGTACCATCGGATCTCCAGGTCTGTAGCAGCTCCCATTCCTGACTGTACCAGTGGATCTCCAGGTCTGTAGCAGCTCCCATTCCTGACTGTACCATCGGATCCCCAGGTCTGTAGCAGCTCCCATTCCTGACTGTACCAGTGGATCCCCAGGTCTGTAGCAGCTCCCATTCCTGACTGTACCAGTGGATCCCCAGGTCTGTAGCAGCTCCCATTCCTGACTGTACCATCGGATCCCCAGGTCTGTAGCAGCTCCCATTCCTGACTGTACCAGTGGATCCCCAGGTCTGTAGCAGCTCCCATTCCTGACTGTACCAGTGGATCTTCAGGTCTGTAGCAGCTCCTATTCCTGACTGTACCATCGGATCTCCAGGTCTGTAGCAGCTCCCATTCCTGACTGTACCAGTGGATCTCCAGGTCTGTAGCAGCTCCCATTCCTGACTGTACCATCGGATCTCCAGGTCTGTAGCAGCTCCCATTCCTGACTGTAGCAGTGGATCCCCAGGTCTGTAGCAGCTCCCATTCCTGACTGTACCAGTGGATCTCCAGGTCTGTAGCAGCTCCCATTCCTGACTGTACCAGTGGATCCCCAGGTCTGTAGCAGCTCCCATTCCTGACTGTACCAGTGGATCCCCAGGTCTGTAGCAGCTCCCATTCCTGACTGTACCATCGGATCTCCAGGTCTGTAGCAGCTCCCATTCCTGACTGTACCAGTGGATCCCCAGGTCTGTAGCAGCTCCCATTCCTGACTGTACCAGTGGATCCCCAGGTCTGTAGCAGCTCCCATTCCTGACTGTACCATCGGATCTCCAGGTCTGTAGCAGCTCCCATTCCTGACTGTACCAGTGGATCCCCAGGTCTGTAGCAGCTCCCATTCCTGACTGTACCAGTGGATCCCCAGGTCTGTAGCAGCTCCCATTCCTGACTGTACCAGTGGATCTCCAGGTCTGTAGCAGCTCCCATTCCTGACTGTACCAGTGGATCCCCAGGTCTGTAGCAGCTCCCATTCCTGACTGTACCATCGGATCTCCAGGTCTGTAGCAGCTCCCTTTCCTGACTGTACCAGTGGATCCCCAGGTCTGTAGCAGCTCCCATTCCTGACTGTACCAGTGGATCCCCAGGTCTGTAGCAGCTCCCATTCCTGACTGTACCAGTGGATCCCCAGGTCTGTAGCAGCTCCCATTCCTGACTGTACCATCGGATCCCCAGGTCTGTAGCAGCTCCCATTCCTGACTGTACCATCGGATCTCCAGGTCTGTAGCAGCTCCCATTCCTGACTGTACCAGTGGATCTCCAGGTCTGTAGCAGCTCCCATTCCTGACTGTACCAGTGGATCCCCAGGTCTGTAGCAGCTCCCATTCCTGACTGTACCATCGGATCTCCAGGTCTGTAGCAGCTCCCATTCCTGACTGTACCATCGGATCTCCAGGTCTGTAGCAGCTCCCATTCCTGACTGTACCATCGGATCTCCAGGTCTGTAGCAGCTCCCATTCCTGACTGTACCATCGGATCTCCAGGTCTGTAGCAGCTCCCATTCCTGACTGTACCAGTGGATCCCCAGGTCTGTAGCAGCTCCCATTCCTGACTGTACCAGTGGATCCCCAGGTCTGTAGCAGCTCCCATTCCTGACTGTACCAGTGGATCCCCAGGTCTGTAGCAGCTCCCATTCCTGACTGTACCATCGGATCTCCAGGTCTGTAGCAGCTCCCATTCCTGACTGTACCAGTGGATCTCCAGGTCTGTAGCAGCTCCCATTCCTGACTGTACCATCGGATCTCCAGGTCTGTAGCAGCTCCCATTCCTGACTGTACCAGTGGATCTCCAGGTCTGTAGCAGCTCCCATTCCTGACTGTACCATCGGATCTCCAGGTCTGTAGCAGCTCCCATTCCTGACTGTACCAGTGGATCCCCAGGTCTGTAGCAGCTCCCATTCCTGACTGTACCATCGGATCTCCAGGTCTGTAGCAGCTCCCATTCCTGACTGTACCATCGGATCTCCAGGTCTGTAGCAGCTCCCATTCCTGACTGTACCATCGGATCCCCAGGTCTGTAGCAGCTCCCATTCCTGACTGTACCAGTGGATCTCCAGGTCTGTAGCAGCTCCCATTCCTGACTGTACCAGTGGATCCCCAGGTCTGTAGCAGCTCCCATTCCTGACTGTACCAGTGGATCCCCAGGTCTGTAGCAGCTCCCATTCCTGACTGTACCAGTGGATCCCCAGTTCTGTAGCAGCTCCCATTCCTGACTGTACCAGTGGATCCCCAGGTCTGTAGCAGCTCCCATTCCTGACTGTACCAGTGGATCCCCAGGTCTGTAGCAGCTCCCATTCCTGACTGTACCAGTGGATCCCCAGGTCTGTAGCAGCTCCCATTCCTGACTGTACCAGTGGATCCCCAGGTCTGTAGCAGCTCCCATTCCTGACTGTACCAGTGGATCCCCAGGTCTGTAGCAGCTCCCATTCCTGACTGTACCAGTGGATCTCCAGGTCTGTAGCAGCTCCCATTCCTGACTGTACCAGTGGATCTCCAGGTCTGTAGCACCCAGAAACACAATCCTTATGTAATATTAAAGTGGAAATTCTCCTATGTTAAATGCCAACAAAAAAGATTGTAGGATCCAGAGTTATTTTCAGAGAAGCCCAGTATTGTGTCCCCCGATCCCGACACTGGCCATGTGTGGAACACTTCTATACAATGACAGCAAGCAGAGATCTTACAGTGGCAGGATGCAGAAGTTTCCATGAGGTTTATCCTCCATGTGTCTGGCAGAAGATCGGAGTGAGGCGGGAAGTATATCTCCATCATCCTCACCATTATCCCCATCAGTCTCCTCCGTGTGTTTATACTCTAATATTGGATGAAGGAAAAGCCCCCTCCTCCATAGTGGCCCCCTGATGTCATCCTGGTGGGGTCCCTGCTCTCCGCTTGCTATCAGTGAATGTGTTCAGACATCAGCAGCTGCTGTCTGTTCTGATGGTTTGTTACAATGTGTCAGTGAAGGGAGAAGGAATAAATGTGGGGCTTTGAGAGGAGCAACAAAACCTCAGCTGTGAGAAGCATAACATCCAGAGAGACTTTCTAGGTTTTAGATACAAAAAGCAAGAAGAGATCTATGAAATAATTTACTGACAAATCATAAAATAAGACTAGATGATTGGACAGGAGCAGGTTTGTATCAATGTATCTGTGAGGTAGGTACCAAATGACTTTCTACTATACAAAGAGAACCACTCAGTACCCATAATCCTCAGAGCTGAGCTTCATAGTGTAGAGTTACCTGTGTCACATCTGGAGAGCGACATCTCCTTAAAAATGCACTAAGTCCACATATCATATGTCCCCCCGAGCTTCCCCAACCAAATCCTTCCATACTGGAGACAATGTACTGATCCGGAGTTACATCCTGTATTATACCCCAGAGCTGCACTCACTATTCTGCTGCTGGTGCAGTCACTGTGTACATACATGACATTACTTATCCTGTACTGATCCTGAGTTACATCCTGTATTATACCCCAGAGCTGCACTCACTATTCTGCTGCTGGTGCAGTCACTGTGTACATACATGACATTACTTATCCTGTACTGATCCTGAGTTACACCCTGTATTATACCCAGAGCTGCACTCACTATTCTGCTGCTGGTGCAGTCACTGTACATACATGACATTACTTATCCTGTACTGATCCTGAGTTACATCCTGTATTATACTCCAGAGCTGCACTCACTATTCTGCTGCTGGTGCAGTCACTGTACATACATGACATTACTTATCCTGTACTGATCCTGAGTTACATCCTGTATTATACCCCAGAGCTGCACTCACTATTCTGCTGCTGGTGCAGTCACTGTGTACATACATGACATTACTTATCCTGTACTGATCCTGAGTTACATCCTGTATTATACCCCAGAGCTGCACTCACTATTCTGCTGCTGGTGCAGTCACTGTGTACATACATGACATTACTTATCCTGTACTGATCCTGAGTTACATCCTGTATTATACTCCAGAGCTGCACTCACTATTCTGCTGCTGGTGCAGTCACTGTACATACATGACATTACTTATCCTGTACTGATCCTGAGTTACATCCTGTATTATACCCCAGAGCTGCACTCACTATTCTGCTGCTGGTGCAGTCACTGTGTACATACATGACATTACTTATCCTGTACTGATCCTGAGTTACATCCTGTATTATACCCCAGAGCTGCACTCACTATTCTGCTGCTGGTGCAGTCACTGTACATACATGACATTACTTATCCTGTACTGATCCTGAGTTACATCCCGTATTATACCCCAGAGCTGCACTCACTATTCTGCTGCTGGTGCAGTCACTGTGTACATACATGACATTACTTATCCTGTACTGATCCTGAGTTACATCCTGTATTATACCCCAGAGCTGCACTCACTATTCTGCTTCTAGTGCAGTCACTGTGTACATACATGACATTACTTATCCTGTACTGATCCTGAGTTACATCCTGTATTATACTCCAGAGCTGCACTCACTATTCTGCTGCTGGTGCAGTCACTGTGTACATACATGACATTACGTATCCTGTACTGATCCTGAGTTACATCCTGTATTATACTCCAGAGCTGCACTCACTATTCTGCTGCTGGTGCAGTCACTGTACATACATGACATTACTTATCCTGTACTGATCCTGAGTTACATCCTGTATTATACCCCAGAGCTGCACTCACTATTCTGCTGCTTGTGCAGTCACTGTGTACATACATGACATTACTTATCCTGTACTGATCCTGAGTTACATCCTGTATTATACCCCAGAGCTGCACTCACTATTCTGCTGCTGGTGCAGTCACTGTGTACATACATGACATTACTTATCCTGTACTGATCCTGAGTTACATCCTGTATTATACTCCAGAGCTGCACTCACTATTCTGCTGCTGGTGCAGTCACTGTGTACATACATGACATTACTTATCCTGTACTGATCCTGAGTTACATCCTGTATTACACCCCAGAGCTGCACTCACTATTCTGCTGCTGGTGCAGTCACTGTGTACATACATGACATTACTTATCCTGTACTGATCCTGAGTTACATCCTGTATTATACTCCAGAGCTGCACTCACTATTCTGCTGCTGGTGCAGTCACTGTACATACATGACATTACTTATCCTGTACTGATCCTGAGTTACATCCTGTATTATACCCCAGAGCTCTACTCACTATTCTGCTGCTGGTGCAGTCACTGTGTACATACATGACATTACTTATCCTGTACTGATCCTGAGTTACATCCTGTATTATACCCCAGAGCTGCACTCACTATTCTGCTGCTGGTGCAGTCACTGTGTACAGACATGACATTACTTATCCTGTACTGATCCTGAGTTACATCCTGTATTATACTCCAGAGCTGCACTCACTATTCTGCTGCTGGTGCAGTCACTGTACATACATGACATTACTTATCCTGTACTGATCCTGAGTTACATCCTGTATATACCCCAGAGCTCTACTCACTATTCTGCTGCTGGTGCAGTCACTGTGTACATACATGACATTACTTATCCTGTACTGATCCTGAGTTACATCCTGTATTATACTCCAGAGCTGCACTCACTATTCTGCTGCTGGTGCAGTCACTGTGTACATACATGACATTACTTATCCTGTACTGATCCTGAGTTACATCCTGTATTATACCCCAGAGCTGCACTCACTATTCTGCTGCTGGTGCAGTCACTGTGTACATACATGACATTACTTATCCTGTACTGATCCTGAGTTACATCCTGTATTATACCCCAGAGCTGCACTCACTATTCTGCTGCTGGTGCAGTCACTGTGTACATACATGACATTACTTCTCCTGTACTGATCCTGAGTTACATCCTGTATTATACTCCAGAGCTGCACTCACTATTTTGCTGCTGGTGCAGTCACTGTGTACATACATGACATTACTTATCCTGTACTGATTCTGAGTTACATCCTGTATTATACCCCAGAGCTGCACTCACTATTCTGCTGCTGGTGCAGTCACTGTACATACATGACATTACTTATCCTGTACTGATCCTGAGTTACATCCTGTATTATACTCCAGAGCTGCACTCACTATTCTGCTGCTGGTGCAGTCACTGTGTACATACATGACATTACTTATCCTGTACTGATCCTGAGTTACATCCTGTATTATACCCCAGAGCTACACTCACTATTCTGCTGCTGGTGCAGTCACTGTGTACATACATGACATTACTTCTCCTGTACTGATCCTGAGTTACATCCTGTATTATACTCCAGAGCTGCACTCACTATTTTGCTGCTGGTGCAGTCACTGTGTACATACATGACATTACTTATCCTGTACTGATTCTGAGTTACATCCTGTATTATACCCCAGAGCTGCACTCACTATTCTGCTGCTGGTGCAGTCACTGTACATACATGACATTACTTATCCTGTACTGATCCTGAGTTACATCCTGTATTATACTCCAGAGCTGCACTCACTATTCTGCTGCTGGTGCAGTCACTGTGTACATACATGACATTACTTATCCTGTACTGATCCTGAGTTACATCCTGTATTATACCCCAGAGCTACACTCACTATTCTGCTGCTGGTGCAGTCACTGTGTACATACATGACATTACTTATCCTGTACTGATCCTGAGTTACATCCTGTATTATACCCCAGAGCTGCACTCACTATTCTGTTGCTGGTGCAGTCACTGTGTACATACATGACATTACTTATCCTGTACTGATCCTGAGTTACATCCTGTATTATACTCCAGAGCTGCACTCACTATTCTGTTGCTGGTGCAGTCACTGTGTACATACATGACATTACTTATCCTGTACTGATCCTGAGTTACATCCTGTATTATACCCCAGAGCTGCACTCACTATTCTGCTGCTGGTGCAGTCACTGTGTACATACATGACATTACTTATCCTGTACTGATCCTGAGTTACATCCTGTATTATACCCCTGAGCTGCTTTCACTATTCTGCTGCTGGTGCAGTCACTGTGTACATACATGACATTACTTATCCTGTACTGATCCTGAGTTACATCCTGTATTATACTCCAGAGCTGCACTCACTATTCTGCTGCTGGTGCAGTCACTGTGTACATACATGACATTACTTATCCTGTACTGATCCTGAGTTACATCCTGTATTATACTCCAGAGCTGCACTCACTATTCTGCTGCTGGTGCAGTCACTGTGTACATACATGACATTACTTATCCTGTACTGATCCTGAGTTACATCCTGTATTATACTCCAGAGCTGCACTCACTATTCTGCTGGTGCAGTCACTGTGTACATACATGACATTACTTATCCTGTACTGATCCTGAGTTACATCCTGTATTATACTCCAGAGCTGCACTCACTATTCTGCTGCCGGTGCAGTCACTGTGTACATACATGACATTACTTATCCTGTACTGATCCTGAGTTACATCCTGTATTATACTCCAGAGCTGCACTCACTATTCTGCTGCTGGTGCAGTCACTGTGTACATACATGACATTACTTATCCTGTACTGATCCTGAGTTACATCCTGTATTATACCCCAGAGCTGCACTCACTATTCTGCTGCTGGTGCAGTCACTGTGTACATACATGACATTACTTATCCTGTACTGATCCTGAGTTACATCCTGTATTATACCCCAGAGCTGCACTCACTATTCTGCTGCTGGTGCAGTCACTGTGTACATACATGACATTACTTATCCTGTACTGATCCTGAGTTACATCCTGTATTATACTCCATTATTATTATTATTCCCTGCTTGTTCAGTGACTGTGTGATGAGTATTCCCTGGATGTATTGTGACTATCTGTTTCTCCTGCCCCGGGGTCACAGGTCGCCCTCTGACATTACTGTAGTGCTGCCCTGTGTATCAGTGTTGTGCTGGAGACGCAGGCTGTAATTACCCTGAATGGGGCAGTTTCCCCTCTAGCTATGAGGCTGCAGTGAGTGACGCCTGGTAATGAGATCCTCTGTGGCACGGGCCATTGTTGTGGAGGCTGGAATCCACTCTCATCTGTGTTGCTCAGGAAACCATCTAGAGGGCGACAGACGGCCCCCGGTCACCACACGGCTGAGCCAGGGGGGCCCCAGAGCCACCCCACAAATATATATATATAATACTTCTCTCATTTGCATCAAGTCTAGAAAATCCTCTGTGAGACCTAAACATGAGCAGCATAAATCTATCAGCTGTCCTCATTGTTTGTTACAATGTATCAGCGCAGGGAACATTTCAGCCTGGATCAGGGGCAGGATGGATGTGTCACTCAGTGACTGTTACACTGTAACGAGGCTCCTGCCACATGTCATGGATGGTGACAGTTTCATATATGTCGCCCCCCATTGAGCGGATTATATAACGGAGCCGCGTCCATGCAGGGTGGTCAGTGTCCTGACATGTGGGGATTATATCAGCACGGGAACCCCTGGGACCCTCAGAGCCGCTGCCCCCTGACTCCAGCCCAGTCCTGTGAGTGCGGCTTTGGCTGGAGGACACTCACTGCTGCTACGGACCTGACAATGGGGTCTGCACCCTGCGATGGGAGAACGTAAGTGAAAGCGGGTGATGGGGGCCACATGGAAAGATTGGGGAGCACCAGGATAACTTATGGGTGTGTCTGTTTTCATTAACCCTATAAACTTTGCAGTACTGGACTTGTTTATTTTGTGGGAGGAGTTGCATTTTGAAATGTAGAGAAATGTTCTATATTGGTCAGAGGGGAGGGGGGGGGGGGGTATATGAAGACACAATAATGTAACAAAGCTCCAGCAACACTTGCTAGATGTGAGGGGCTTGTTAATATATACAACTCATCAGCATCTAAAGCTCCAGAACTCCCCCTAGTGGTGGTGTATAATCTGTATGTAGTGATCTCCCTCTAGTGGTGGTGTATAATGTGTATGTAGTGATCTCCCCCTAGTGGTGGTGTATAATCTGTAAGTAGTGATCTCCCCCTAGTGGTGGTGTATAATCTGTATGTAGTGATCTCCTCCTAGTGGTGGTGTATAATCTGTATGTAGTGATCTCCTCCTAGTGGTGGTGTATAATCTGTATGTAGTGTTCCCCCCCTAGTGGTGGTGTATAATGTGTATGTAGTGACCTCCCCCTAGTGGTGGTGTATAATCTGTATGTAGTGATCTCCTCCTAGTGGTGGTGTATAATGTGTATGTAGTGATCTCCTCCTAGTGGTGGTGTATAATGTGTATGTAGTGATCTCCCCCTAGTGGTGGTGTATAATGTGTATGTAGTGATCTCCTCCTAGTGGTGGTGTATAATGTGTATGCAGTGATCTACTCCTAGTGGTGGTGTATAATGTGTATGTAGTGATCTCCTCCTAGTGGTGGTGTATAATGTGTATGTAGTGATCTCCTCCTAGTGGTGGTGTATAATGTGTATGTAGTGATCTCCCCCTAGTGGTGGTGTATAATCTGTATGTAGTGATCTCCCCCTAGTGGTGGTGTATAATCTGTATGTAGTGATCTCCTCCTAGTGGTGGTGTATAATGTGTATGTAGTGATCTCCTCCTAGTGGTGGTGTATAATCTGTATGTAGTGTTCCCCCCCTAGTGGTGGTGTATAATGTGTATGTAGTGACCTCCCCCTAGTGGTGGTGTATAATGTGTATGTAGTGATCTCCTCCTAGTGGTGGTGTATAATCTGTATGTAGTGATCTCCTCCTAGTGGTGGTGTATAATGTGTATGTAGTGATCTCCCCCTAGTGGTGGTGTATAATCTGTATGTAGTGATCTCCCCCTAGTGGTGGTGTATAATCTGTATGTAGTGATCTCCTCCTAGTGGTGGTGTATAATCTGTATGTAGTGATCTCCCCCTAGTGGTGGTGTATAATCTGTATGTAGTGATCTCCTCCTAGTGGTGGTGTATAATCTGTATGTAGTGATCTCCCCCTAGTGGTGGTGTATAATCTGTATGTAGTGATCTCCTCCTAGTGGTGGTGTATAATCTGTATGTAGTGATCTCCCCCTAGTGGTGGTGTATAATCTGTATGTAGTGATCTCCTCCTAGTGGTGGTGTATAATGTGTATGTAGTGAGCTCCCCCTAGTGGTGGTGTATAATGTGTATGTAGTGATCTCCCCCTAGTGGTGGTGTATAATGTGTATGTAGTGATCTCCTCCTAGTGGTGGTGTATAATGTGTATGTAGTGATCTCCCCCTAGTGGTGGTGTATAATGTGTATGTAGTGATCTCCTCCTAGTGGTGGTGTATAATCTGTATGTAGTGATCTCCCCCTAGTGGTGGTGTATAATCTGTATGTAGTGAGCTCTCCCTAGTGGTGGTGTATAATGTGTATGTAGTGATCTCCTTCTAGTGGTGGTGTATAATGTGTATGTAGTGATCTCCTCCTAGAGGTGGTGTATAATCTGTATGTAGTGATCTCCTCCTAGTGGTGGTGTATAATGTGTATGTAGTGATCTCCCCCTAGTGGTGGTGTATAATGTGTATGTAGTGATCTCCCCCTAGTGGTGGTGTATAATCTGTATATAGTGATCTCCCCCTAGTGGTGGTGTATAATCTGTATATAGTGATCTCCCCCTAGTGGTGGTGTATAATCTGTAAGTAGTGATCTCTTCCTAGTGGTGGTGTATAATGTGTATGTAGTGATCTTCCCCTAGTGGTGGTGTATAATCTGTATGTAGTGAGCTCCCCCTAGTGGTGGTGTATAATGTGTATGTAGTGATCTCCCCCTAGTGGTGGTGTATAATGTGTATGTAGTGATCTCCCCCTAGTGGTGGTGTATAATGTGTATGTAGTGATCTCCCCCTAGTGGTGGTGTATAATGTGTATGTAGTGATCTCCCCCTAGTGGTGGTGTATAATGTGTATGTAGTGATCTCCTCCTAGTGGTGGTGTATAATGTGTATGTAGTGATCTCCTCCTAGTGGTGGTGTATAATGTGTATGTAGTGATCTCCCCCTAGTGGTGGTGTATAATGTGTATGTAGTGATCTCCTCCTAGTGGTGGTGTATAATCTGTATGTAGTGATCTCCCCCTAGTGGTGGTGTATAATCTGTATGTAGTGAGCTCTCCCTAGTGGTGGTGTATAATGTGTATGTAGTGATCTCCTTCTAGTGGTGGTGTATAATGTGTATGTAGTGATCTCCTCCTAGAGGTGGTGTATAATCTGTATGTAGTGATCTCCTCCTAGTGGTGGTGTATAATGTGTATGTAGTGATCTCCCCCTAGTAGTGGTGTATAATGTGTATGTAGTGATCTCCCCCTAGTGGTGGTGTATAATCTGTATATAGTGATCTCCCCCTAGTGGTGGTGTATAATCTGTATATAGTGATCTCTCCCTAGTGGTGGTGTATAATCTGTAAGTAGTGATCTCTTCCTAGTGGTGGTGTATAATGTGTATGTAGTGATCTTCCCCTAGTGGTGGTGTATAATCTGTATGTAGTGAGCTCCCCCTAGTGGTGGTGTATAATGTGTATGTAGTGATCTCCCCCTAGTGGTGGTGTATAATGTGTATGTAGTGATCTCCCCCTAGTGGTGGTGTATAATGTGTATGTAGTGATCTCCCCCTAGTGGTGGTGTATAATGTGTATGTAGTGATCTCCCCCTAGTGGTGGTGTATAATGTGTATGTAGTGATCTCCTCCTAGTGGTGGTGTATAATGTGTATGTAGTGATCTCCTCCTAGTGGTGGTGTATAATGTGTATGTAGTGATCTCCTCCTAGTGGTGGTGTATAATTTGTATGTAGTGATCTCCCCCTAGTGGTGGTGTATAATCTGTATGTAGTGATCTCCCCCTAGTGGTGGTGTATAATGTGTATGTAGTGATCTCCTCCTAGTGGTGGTGTATAATGTGTATGTAGTGATCTCCCCCTAGTGGTGTATAATCTGTATGTAGTGATCTCCTCCTAGTGGTGGTGTATAATGTGTATGTAGTGATCTCCCCCTAGTGGTGTATAATCTGTATGTAGTGAGCTCCCCCTTGTGGTGGTGTATAATCTGTATGTAGTGATCTCCTCCTAGTGGTGGTGTATAATGTGTATGTAGTGATCTCCTCCTAGTGGTGGTGTATAATGTGTATGTAGTGACCTCCCCCTAGTGGTGGTGTATAATGTGTATGTAGTGATCTCCCCCTAGTGGTGGTGTATAATGTGTATGTAGTGATCTCCCCCTAGTGGTGGTGTATAATGTGTATGTAGTGATCTCCCCCTAGTGGTGGTGTATAATGTGTATGTAGTGATCTCCTCCTAGTGGTGGTGTATAATGTGTATGTAGTGATCTCCTCCTAGTGGTGGTGTATAATGTGTATGTAGTGATCTCCCCCTAGTGGTGGTGTATAATGTGTATGTAGTGATCTCCTCCTAGTGGTGGTGTATAATCTGTATGTAGTGATCTCCCCCTAGTGGTGGTGTATAATCTGTATGTAGTGAGCTCTCCCTAGTGGTGGTGTATAATGTGTATGTAGTGATCTCCTTCTAGTGGTGGTGTATAATGTGTATGTAGTGATCTCCTCCTAGAGGTGGTGTATAATCTGTATGTAGTGATCTCCTCCTAGTGGTGGTGTATAATGTGTATGTAGTGATCTCCCCCTAGTAGTGGTGTATAATGTGTATGTAGTGATCTCCCCCTAGTGGTGGTGTATAATCTGTATATAGTGATCTCCCCCTAGTGGTGGTGTATAATCTGTATATAGTGATCTCTCCCTAGTGGTGGTGTATAATCTGTAAGTAGTGATCTCTTCCTAGTGGTGGTGTATAATGTGTATGTAGTGATCTTCCCCTAGTGGTGGTGTATAATCTGTATGTAGTGAGCTCCCCCTAGTGGTGGTGTATAATGTGTATGTAGTGATCTCCCCCTAGTGGTGGTGTATAATGTGTATGTAGTGATCTCCCCCTAGTGGTGGTGTATAATGTGTATGTAGTGATCTCCCCCTAGTGGTGGTGTATAATGTGTATGTAGTGATCTCCCCCTAGTGGTGGTGTATAATGTGTATGTAGTGATCTCCTCCTAGTGGTGGTGTATAATGTGTATGTAGTGATCTCCTCCTAGTGGTGGTGTATAATGTGTATGTAGTGATCTCCTCCTAGTGGTGGTGTATAATTTGTATGTAGTGATCTCCCCCTAGTGGTGGTGTATAATCTGTATGTAGTGATCTCCCCCTAGTGGTGGTGTATAATGTGTATGTAGTGATCTCCTCCTAGTGGTGGTGTATAATGTGTATGTAGTGATCTCCCCCTAGTGGTGTATAATCTGTATGTAGTGATCTCCTCCTAGTGGTGGTGTATAATGTGTATGTAGTGATCTCCCCCTAGTGGTGTATAATCTGTATGTAGTGAGCTCCCCCTTGTGGTGGTGTATAATCTGTATGTAGTGATCTCCTCCTAGTGGTGGTGTATAATGTGTATGTAGTGATCTCCTCCTAGTGGTGGTGTATAATGTGTATGTAGTGACCTCCCCCTAGTGGTGGTGTATAATCTGTATGTAGTGATCTCCTCCTAGTGGTGGTGTATAATGTGTATGTAGTGATCTCCTCCTAGTGGTGGTGTATAATGTGTATGTAGTGATCTCCTCCTAGTGGTGGTGTATAATGTGTATGTAGTGATCTCCCCCTAGTGGTGGTGTATAATGTGTATGTAGTGATCTCCTCCTAGTGGTGGTGTATAATGTGTATGTAGTGATCTCCTCCTAGTGGTGGTGTATAATCTGTATGTAGTGATCTCCCCCTAGTGGTGGTGTATAATCTGTATGTAGTGATCTCCCCCTAGTGGTGGTGTATAATCTGTATGTTGTGATCTCCTCCTAGTGGTGGTGTATAATGTGTATGTAGTGATCTTCCCCTAGTGGTGGTGTATAATCTGTATGTAGTGACCTCCCCCTAGTGGTGGTGTATAATCTGTATGTAGTGACCTCCTCCTAGTGGTGGTGTATAATGTGTATGTAGTGATCTCCCCCTAGTGGTGGTGTATAATGTGTATGTAGTGATCTCCTCCTAGTGGTGGTGTATAATGTGTATGTAGTGATCTCCTCCTAGTGGTGGTGTATAATCTGTATGTAGTGATCTCCTCCTAGTGGTGGTGTATAATGTGTATGTAGTGATCTCCTCCTAGTGGTGGTGTATAATGTGTATGTAGTGATCTTCCCCTAGTGGTGGTGTATAATCTGTATGTAGTGATCTCCCCCTAGTGGTGGTGTATAATCTGTATGTAGTGATCTCCTCCTAGTGGTGGCGTATAATCTGTATGTAGTGATCTCCTCCTAGTGGTGGTGTATAATGTGTATGTAGTGGGCTCCCCCTAGTGGTGGTGTATAATCTGTATGTAGTGATCTCCCTCTAGTAGTGGTGTATAATGTGTATGTAGTGATCTCCCCCTAGTGGTGGTGTATAATCTGTATGTAGTGATCTCTTCCGAGTGGTGGTGTATAATCTGTATGTAGTGATCTCCTCCTAGTGGTGGTGTATAATCTGTATGTAGTGATCTCCTCCTAGTGGTGGTGTATAATCTGTGTATAGTGATCTCCCCCTAGTGGTGGTGTATAATGTGTATGTAGTGATCTCCCCCTAGTGGTGGTGTATAATCTTTATTTAGTGATCTCCCCCTAGTGGTGGTGTATAATCTGTATGTAGTGATCTCCTCCTAGTGGTGGTGTATAATGTGTATCTAGTGATCACCTCCTAGTGGTGGTGTATAATCTGCATGTAGTGATCTCCTCCTAGTGGTGGTGTATAATCTGTATGTAGTGATCTCCCCCTAGTGGTGGTGTATAATCTGTATGTAGTGAGCTCCCCCTAGTGGTAGTGTATAATGTGTATGTAGTGATCTCCTCCTAGTGATGGTGTATAATCTGTATGTAGTGATCTCCTCCGAGTGGTGGTGTATAATCTGTATGTAGTGATCTCCTCCTAGTGGTGGTGTATAATCTGTATGTTGTGATCTCCTCCTAGTGGTGGTGTATAATCTGTGTATAGTGATCTCCCCCTAGTGGTGGTGTATAATGTGTATGTAGTGATCTCCCCCTAGTGGTGGTGTATAATCTTTATTTAGTGATCTCCCCCTAGTGGTGGTGTATAATCTGTATGTAGTGATCTCCTCCTAGTGGTGGTGTATAATGTGTATGTAGTGATCTCCCCCTAGTGGTGGTGTATAATCTGTATGTAGTGATCTCCCCCTAGTGGTGGTGTATAATCTGTATGTAGTGATCTCCTCCTAGTGGTGGTGTATAATCTGCATGTAGTGATCTCCTCCTAGTGGTGGTGTATAATCTGTATGTAGTGATCTCCCCCTAGTGGTGGTGTATAATCTGTATGTAGTGAGCTCCCCCTAGTGGTAGTGTATAATGTGTATTTAGTGATCTCCCCCTAGTGGTGGTGTATAATGTGTATGTAGTGATCTCCTCCTAGTGGTGGTGTATAATGTGTATGTAGTGATCTCCTCCTAGTGGTGGTGTATAATCTGTATGTAGTGATCTCCTCCTAGTGGTGGTGTATAATGTGTATGTAGTGATCTCCTCCTAGTGGTGGTGTATAATCTGCATGTAGTGATCTCCTCCTAGTGGTGGTGTATAATCTGTATGTAGTGATCTCCCCCTAGTGGTGGTGTATAATCTGTATGTAGTGAGCTCCCCCTAGTGGTAGTGTATAATGTGTATGTAGTGATCTCCTCCTAGTGATGGTGTATAATCTGTATGTAGTGATCTCCTCCGAGTGGTGGTGTATAATCTGTATGTAGTGATCTCCTCCTAGTGGTGGTGTATAATCTGTATGTAGTGATCTCCTCCTAGTGGTGGTGTATAATCTGTGTATAGTGATCTCCCCCTAGTGGTGGTGTATAATGTGTATGTAGTGATCTCCCCCTAGTGGTGGTGTATAATCTTTATTTAGTGATCTCCCCCTAGTGGTGGTGTATAATCTGTATGTAGTGATCTCCTCCTAGTGGTGGTGTATAATGTGTATCTAGTGATCTCCTCCTAGTGGTGGTGTATAATCTGCATGTAGTGATCTCCTCCTAGTGGTGGTGTATAATCTGTATGTAGTGATCTCCCCCTAGTGGTGGTGTATAATCTGTATGTAGTGAGCTCCCCCTAGTGGTAGTGTATAATGTGTATGTAGTGATCTCCCCCTAGTGGTGGTGTATAATGTGTATGTAGTGATCTCCTCCTAGTGGTGGTGTATAATGTGTATGTAGTGATCTCCTCCTAGTGGTGGTGTATAATCTGTATGTAGTGATCTCCTCCTAGAGGTGGTGTATAATGTGTATGTAGTGATCTCCTCCTAGTGGTGGTGTATAATATGTATGTAGTGATCTCCCCCTAGTGGTGGTGTATAATGTGTATGTAGTGATCTCCTCCTAGTGGTGGTATATAATCTGTATGTAGTGATCGTCCCCTAGTGGTGGTGTATAATGTGTATGTAGTGATCTCCCCCTAGTGGTGGTGTATAATGTGTATGTAGTGATCTCCCCCTAGTGGTGGTGTATAATGTGTATGTAGTGATCTCCTCCTACTGGTGGTGTATAATCTGTATGTAGTGATCTCCTCCTAGTGGTGGTGTATAATCTGTATGTAGTGATCTCCTCCTAGTGGTGGTGTATAATGTGTATGTAGTGATCTCCTCCTAGTGGTGGTGTATAATCTGTATGTAGTGATCTCCCCCTAGTGGTGGTGTATAATGTGTATGTAGTGATCTCCTCCTAGTGGTGGTGTATAATCTTTATGTAGTGATCTACCCCTAGTGGTGGTGTATAATGTGTATGTAGTGATCTCCCCCTAGTGGTGGTGTATAATGTGTATGTAGTGATCTCCTCCTAGTGGTGGTGTATAATCTGTGTGTAGTGATCTCCCCCTAGTGGTGGTGTATAATGTGTATGTAGTGATCTCCTCCTAGTGGTGGTGTATAATATGTATGTAGTGATCTCCTCCTAGTGGTGGTGTATAATCTGTATATAGTGATCTCCCCCTAGTGGTGGTGTATAATCTGTATGTAGTGATCTCCTCCTAGTGGTGGTGTATAATCTGTATGTAGTGATCTCCCCCTAGTGGTGGTGTATAATCTGTATGTAGTGATCTCCCCCTAGTGGTGGTGTATAATCTGTATGTAGTGATCTCCTCCTAGTGGTGGTGTATAATGTGTATGTAGTGATCTCCTCCTAGTGGTGGTGTATAATCTGTATGTAGTGATCTCCTCCTAGTGGTGGGGTATAATCTGTATGTAGTGATCTCCCCCTAGTGGTGGTGTATAATCTGTATATAGTGATCTCCCCCTAGTGGTGGTGTATAATCTGTATGTAGTGATCTCCTCCTAGTGGTGGTGTATAATCTGTATGTAGTGATCTCCCCCTAGTGGTGGTGTATAATCTGTATGTAGTGATCTCCCCCTAGTGGTGGTGTATAATCTGTATGTAGTGATCTCCCCCTAGTGGTGGTGTATAATGTGTATGTAGTGATCTCCCCCTAGTGGTGGTGTATAATGTGTATGTAGTGATCTCCCCCTAGTGGTGGTGTATAATGTGTATGTATTGAGCTCCTCCTAGTGGTGGTGTATAATCTGTATGTAGTGATCTCCCCCTAGTGGTGGTGTATAATG
Organism: Engystomops pustulosus; assembly: GCF_040894005.1. Classification (NCBI taxonomy): domain Eukaryota; kingdom Metazoa; phylum Chordata; class Amphibia; order Anura; family Leptodactylidae; genus Engystomops; species Engystomops pustulosus. Next base: position 263,753,352 of record NC_092412.1, read on the forward strand.
TGTATGTAGTGATCTCTCCCTAGTGGTGGTGTATAATGTGTATGTAGTGAGCTCCTCCTAGTGGTGGTGTATAATGTGTATGTAGTGATCTCCCCCTAGTGGTGGTGTATAATGTGTATGTAGTGATCTCCCCCTAGTGGTGGTGTATAATCTGTATGTAGTGATCTCCTCCTAGTGGTGGTGTATAATGTGTATGTAGTGATCTCCCCCTAGTGGTGGTGTATAATATGTATGTAGTGATCTCCTCCTAGTGGTGGTGTATAATCTGTATGTAGTGATCTCCTCCGAGTGGTGGTGTATAATCTGTATGTAGTGATCTCCTCCTAGTGGTGGTGTATAATCTGTATGTAGTGATCTCCTCCTAGTGGTGGTGTATAATCTGTGTATAGTGATCTCCCCCTAGTGGTGGTGTATAATGTGTATGTAGTGATCTCCCCCTAGTGGTGGTGTATAATCTTTATTTAGTGATCTCCCCCTAGTGGTGGTGTATAATCTGTATGTAGTGATCTCCTCCTAGTGGTGGTGTATAATGTGTATCTAGTGATCTCCTCCTAGTGGTGGTGTATAATCTGCATGTAGTGATCTCCTCCTAGTGGTGGTGTATAATCTGTATGTAGTGATCTCCCCCTAGTGGTGGTGTATAATCTGTATGTAGTGAGCTCCCCCTAGTGGTAGTGTATAATGTGTATGTAGTGATCTCCTCCTAGTGATGGTGTATAATCTGTATGTAGTGATCTCCCCCTAGTGGTGGTGTATAATCTGTATGTAGTGATCTCCTCCTAGTGGTGGTGTATAATCTGTATGTAGTGATCTCCCCCTAGTGGTGGTGTATAATCTGTATGTAGTGAGCTCCCCCTAGTGGTAGTGTAGAATGTGTATGTAGTGATCTCCTCCTAGTGGTGGTGTATAATCTGTATGTAGTGATCTCCTCCTAGTGGTGGTGTATAATCTGTATGTAGTGATCTCCTCCTAGTGGTGGTGTATAATCTGTATGTAGTGATCTCCCCCTAGTGGTGGTGTATAATCTGTATGTAGTGATCTCGCCCTAGTGGTGGTGTATAATCTGTATGTAGTGATCTCCCCCTAGTGGTGGTGTATAATCTGTATGTAGTGATCTCCCCCTAGTGGTGGTGTATAATCTGTATGTAGTGATCTCCCCCTAGTGGTGGTGTATAATGTGTATGTAGTGATCTCCTCCTAGTGGTGGTGTATAATCTGTGTGTAGTGATCTCCCCCTAGTGCTGGTGTATAATCTGTATGTAGTGATCTCCCCCTAGTGGTGGTGTATAATGTGTATGTAGTGACCACCTCCTAGTGGTGGTGTATAATCTGTATGTAGTGAGTTCCTCCTAGTGGTGGTGTATAATCTGTATGTAGTGATCTCCCCCTAGTGGTGGTGTATAATGTGTATGTAGTGATCTCCCCCTAGTGGTGGTGTATAATCTGTATGTAGTGATCTCCTCCTAGTGGTGGTGTATAATCTGTATGTAGTGATCTCCTCCTAGTGGTGGTGCATAATGTGTATGTAATGATCTCCTCCTAGTGGTGGTGTATAATGTGTATGTAGTGAGCTCCCCCTAGTGGTGGTGTATAATCTGTATGTAGTGATCTCCCCCTAGTGGTGGTGTATAATGTGTATGTAGTGATCTCCTCCTAGTGGTGGTGTATAATCTGTATGTAGTGATCTCCTCCTAGTGGTGGTGTATAATGTGTATGTAGTGATCTCCCCCTAGTGGTGGTGTATAATGTGTATGTAGTGATCTCCTCCTAGTGGTGGTGTATAATCTGTATGTAGTGATCTCCTCCTAGTGGTGGTGTATAATGTGTATGTAGTGAGCTCCTCCTAGAGGTGGTGTATAATCTGTATGTAGTGATCTCCTCCTAGTGGTGGTGTATAATATGTATGTAGTGATCTCCCCCTAGTGGTGGTGTATAATGTGTATGTAGTGATCTCCTCCTAGTGGTGGTATATAATCTGTATGTAGTGATCTTCCCCTAGTGGTGGTGTATAATGTGTATGTAGTGATCTCCCCCTAGTGGTGGTGTATAATGTGTATGTAGTGATCTCCCCCTAGTGGTGGTGTATAATGTGTATGTAGTGATCTCCTCCTACTGGTGGTGTATAATCTGTATGTAGTGATCTCCTCCTAGTGGTGGTGTATAATCTGTATGTAGTGATCTCCTCCTAGTGGTGGTGTATAATGTGTATGTAGTGATCTCCTCCTAGTGGTGGTGTATAATGTGTATCTAGTGATCTCCTCCTAGTGGTGGTGTATAATCTGCATGTAGTGATCTCCTCCTAGTGGTGGTGTATAATCTGTATGTAGTGATCTCCCCCTAGTGGTGGTGTATAATCTGTATGTAGTGAGCTCCCCCTAGTGGTAGTGTATAATGTGTATGTAGTGATCTCCTCCTAGTGATGGTGTATAATCTGTATGTAGTGATCTCCCCCTAGTGGTGGTGTATAATCTGTATGTAGGGATCTCCTCCTAGTGATGGTGTATAATCTGTATGTAGTGATCTCCCCCTAGTGGTGGTGTATAATCTGTATGTAGTGATCTCCTCCTAGTGGTGGTGTATAATCTGTATGTAGTGATCTCCCCCTAGTGGTGGTGTATAATCTGTATGTAGTGAGCTCCCCCTAGTGGTAGTGTATAATGTGTATGTAGTGATCTCCTCCTAGTGGTGGTGTATAATGTGTATGTAGTGAGCTCCCCCTAGTGGTAGTGTATAATGTGTATGTAGTGATCTCCTCCTAGTGGTGGTGTATAATGTGTATGTAGTGATCTCCTCCTAGTGGTGGTGTATAATCTGTATGTAGTGATCTCCTCCTAGTGGTGGTGTATAATCTGTATGTAGTGATCTCCTCCTAGTGGTGGTGTATAATGTGTATGTAGTGATCTCCTCCTAGTGGTGGTGTATAATCTGTATGTAGTGATCTCCCCCTAGTGGTGGTGTATAATGTGTATGTAGTGATCTCCTCCTAGTGGTGGTGTATAATGTGTATGTAGTGATCTCCTCCTAGTGGTGGTGTATAATGTGTATGTAGTGATCTCCCCCTAGTGGTGGTGTATAATCTGTATGTAGTGATCTCCCCCTAGTGGTGGTGTATAATGTGTATGTAGTGATCTCTCCCTAGTGGTGGTGTATAATCTGTATGTAGTGAGCTTCCCCTAGTGGTGGTGTATAATCTGTATGTAGTGATCTCCTCCTTGTGGTGGTGTATAATCTGTATGTAGTGATCTCCCCCTAGTGGTGGTGTATAATGTGTATGTAGTGATCTCCCCCTAGTGGTGGTGTATAATGTGTATGTAGTGATCTCCTCCTAGTGGTGATGTATAATGTGTATGTAGTGATCTCCCCCTAGTGGTGGTGTATAATCTGTATGTAGTGATCTCCCCCTAGTGGTGGTGTATAATCTGTATGTAGTGATCTCCTCCTAGTGGTGGTGTATAATCTGTATGTAGTGATCTCCTCCTAGTGGTGGTGTATAATGTGTATGTAGTGATCTCCTCCTAGTGGTGATGTATAATGTGTATGTAGTGATCTCCTCCTAGTGGTGGTGTATAATGTGTATGTAGTGATCTCCCCCTAGTGGTGGTGTATAATGTGTATGTAGTGATCTCCTCCTAGTGGTGATGTATAATGTGTATGTAGTGATCTCCTCCTAGTGGTGGTGTATAATGTGTATGTAGTGATCTCCTCCTAGTGGTGGTGTATAATGTGTATGTAGTGAGCTCCTCCTAGTGGTGGTGTATAATGTGTATGTAGTGAGCTCCCCCTAGTGGTGGTGTATAATGTGTATGTAGTGATCTCTCCCTAGTGGTGGTGTATAATGTGTATGTAGTGAGCTCCTCCTAGTGGTGGTGTATAATGTGTATGTAGTGATCTCCCCCTAGTGGTGGTGTATAATGTGTATGTAGTGATCTCCCCCTAGTGGTGGTGTATAATCTGTATGTAGTGATCTCCTCCTAGTGGTGGTGTATAATCTGTATGTAGTGATCTCCCCCTAGGGGTGGTGTATAAACTGTATGTAGTGATCTTCCCCTACTGGAGGTGGCAGAGGGCACATTACTGGAGGGGCAGAGGGCACATTACTGGAGGGGCAGAGTGCACATTACTGGGGGGGGGGGCAGAGTGCACATTACTGGGGGGGGCAGAGGGCACATTACTGGGGGGGGGGCAGAGGGCACATTACTGGGGGGGGGCAGAGGGCACATTACTGGAGGGGGCAGAGGGCACATTACTGGAGGGGCAGAGTGCACATTACTGGGGGGGGGCAGAGGGCACATTACTGGGGGGGGGCAGAGGGCACATTACTGGAGGGGGCAGAGGGCACATTACTGGAGGGGCAGAGTGCACATTACTGGGGGGGGGCAGAGGGCACATTACTGGAGGGGGCAGAGGGCACATTACTGGGGGGGGCAGAGGGCACATTACTGGGGGGGCAGAGGGCACATTACTGGGAGGGCAGAGGGCACATTACGGGGGGGGGGCAGAGGGCACATTACTGGGGAGCAGAGGGCACATTACTGGAGGGGGGGCAGAAGGCACATTACTGGATGGGGCAGAGGGCACATTACTGGATGGGGCAGAGGGCACATTACTGGGGGGGGGGCAGAGGGCACATTACTGGGGGGGGCAGAGGGCACATTACTGGGGGGGCAGAGTGCACATTACTGGATGGGGCAGAGGGCACATTACTGGGGGGGGTAGAGGGCACATTACTGGGGGGGGGCAGAGGGCACATTACTGGGGGGGGGCAGAGGGCACATTACTGGGGGGGGGCAGAGTGCACATTACTGGGGGGGGGGGAGGGCACATTACTGGGGGTAAGAGGGCACATTACTGGGGGGGGCAGAGGGCACATTACTGGGGGGGCAGAGGGCACATTACTGGGGGGGGGCAGAGGGCACATTACTGGGGGGGGGCAGAGGGCACATTACTGGGGGGGCAGAGGGCACATTACGGGGGGGGGGGCAGAGGGCACATTACGGGGGGGCAGAGGGCACATTACTGGGGGGGCAGAGGGCACATTACTGGGGGGGCAGAGGGCACATTACTGGGGGGCAGAGGGCACATTACTGGTGGGGCAGAGTGCACATTACTGGGGGGCAGAGGGCACATTACTGGGGGGCAGAGGGCACATTACTGGGGGGCAGAGAGCACATTACTGGGGGGGCAGAGGGCACATTACTGGGGGTAAGAGGGCACATTACTGGGGGGGGGCAGAGGGCACATTACTGGGGGGGCAGAGGGCACATTACTGGGGGGGGCAGAGGGCACATTACTGGGGGGGCAGAGGGCACATTACTGGGGGGGCAGAGGGCACATTACGGGGGGGGGGCAGAGGGCACATTACGGGGGGCAGAGGGCACATTACTGGGGGGGCAGAGGGCACATTACTGGGGGGCAGAGGGCACATTACTGGTGGGGCAGAGGGCACATTACTGGTGGGGCAGAGTGCACATTACTGGGGGGCAGAGGGCACATTACTGGGGGGCAGAGGGCACATTACTGGGGGGCAGAGAGCACATTACTGGGGGGGCAGAGGGCACATTACTGGATGGGGCAGAGAACACATTACTGGGGGGGCAGAGGGCACATTACTGGATGGGGCAGAGAACACATTACTGGGGGGGCAGAGGGCACATTACTGGGGGGGCAGAGGGCACATTACTGGGGGGGCAGAGGGCACATTACTGGGGGGGCAGAGGGCACATTACTGGGGGGGCAGAGGGCACATTACTGGGGGGGCAGAGTGCACATTACTGGGGGGGCAGAGGGCACATTACTGGGGGGAGGCAGAGTGCACATTACTGGGGGGGCAGAGGGCACATTACTGGGGGGAGGCAGAGTGCACATTACTGGGGGTACATATAAGGGTCTGAACACCTCCCGTCCCCTCAGTAACGTGTGATGTGTGGTGATACAGCAGGGAGCCCACGTGTCAGGATGATGTGGACACTATAGGTTACGGTATTATTTATCAGTATCGGCTTTGCTTATATATCTGTTTTCTGGAAAGTTGTGTGACAATCCTTATGTCCAGGGTTATCACTCAGCTTTCCCAAGCTCCTGAATGAGAAGCTTCTCTGTTACATTGGGATAGAGGTTTTCTATGATTAAGTCCCAGCAGCGGGATCTGGTGTGGGGTCGGGGGGTCATGTGTTGGGGTCGGGGGGTCATGTGTTGGGGTCTTTTAATAATTCTGGGATCAGGAGGAGGGAATATTTGCTTGTTGCTCCAGTGACGGCAGAGCCGGCCCCAGCAGGTGATAGAGGCCCAGACACATTCTGCTCCCCATCTGTTTCTGGAAAAGCTGGATAACAGGCACAATGTCTGGCATCACATGTAGGACATCACCCAACTTTCTCAGACTCCTGAGTGGAAAGACATAAACATCTGGAAAATCAGTAATCAGTTGGATGGAGCCAGGACTGAGATACATGTTTACAAGTGGCCATGTCTATAGTGATGTCTGGGGCAGTATACACTATATATGCGGGCAGTATATACTATATACAGTATATCCGGGCAGTATACACTATATACACAGTATATCCGGGCAGAATACATTATATATACAGTATATCCGGGCAGTGTACATTATATATACATTATATCTGGGCAGTATACACCATATACTCAGTATATCCGGGCAGTATACACTATACACTGTATATCCGGGCAGTATACACTATACACTGTATATCCGGGCAGTATACACTATATACACAGTATATCCGTGCAGTATACACTATACACTGTATATCTGGGCAGTATACACTATACACTGTATATCCGGGCAGTATACACTATATACAGTATATCCGGGCAGTACACATTATATATACAGTATATCCGGGCAGTGTACATTATATATACAGTATATCCGGGCAGTGTACATTATATATACAGTATATCCAGGCAGTACACATTATATATACAGTATATCCGGGCAGTGTACATTATATATACAGTATATCCGGGCAGTACCCATTATATATACAGTATATCCGGGCAGTGTACATTATATATACAGTATATCTGGGCAGTATACATTATATATACAGTATATCCGGGCAGTATACACTATATACAGTATATCCGGGCAGTATACACTATATACAGTATATCCGGGCAGTGTACATTATATATACAGTATATCCGGGCAGTGTACATTATATATACAGTATATCCGGGCAGTATACATTATATATACAGTATATCTGGGCAGTGTACATTATATATACAGTATATCCGGGCAGTACACATTATATATACAGTATATCCGGGCAGTGTACATTATATATACAGTATATCCAGGCAGTATACATTATATATACAGTATATCCGGGCAGTGTACATTATATATACAGTATATCTGGGCAGTGTACATTATATATACAGTATATCCGGGCAGTATACATTATATATACAGTATATCTGGGCAGTATACATTATATATACAGTATATCCGGGCAGTATACACTATATACAGTATATCCGGGCAGTGTACATTATATATACAGTATATCCGGGCAGTATACATTATATATACAGTATATCTGGGCAGTATACACTATATACAGTATATCCGGGCAGTACACATTATATATACAGTATATCCGGGCAGTGTACATTATATATACAGTATATCCGGGCAGTGTACATTATATATACAGTATATCCAGGCAGTACACATTATATATACAGTATATCCGGGCAGTGTACATTATATATACAGTATATCCGGGCAGTGTACATTATATATACAGTATATCCAGGCAGTACACATTATATATACAGTATATCCGGGCAGTGTACATTATATATACAGTATATCCGGGCAGTACCCATTATATATACAGTATATCCGGGCAGTGTACATTATATATACAGTATATCTGGGCAGTATACATTATATATACAGTATATCCGGGCAGTATACACTATATACAGTATATCCGGGCAGTATACACTATATACAGTATATCCGGGCAGTGTACATTATATATACAGTATATCCGGGCAGTGTACATTATATATACAGTATATCCGGGCAGTATACATTATATATACAGTATATCTGGGCAGTGTACATTATATATACAGTATATCCGGGCAGTACACATTATATATACAGTATATCCGGGCAGTGTACATTATATATACAGTATATCCAGGCAGTATACATTATATATACAGTATATCCGGGCAGTGTACATTATATATACAGTATATCCGGGCAGTATACACTATATACAGTATATCCAGGCAGTACACATTATATATACAGTATATCCGGGCAGTGTACATTATATATACAGTATATCCGGGCAGTGTACATTATATATACAGTATATCTGGGCAGTATACATTATATATACAGTATATCCGGGCAGTGTACATTATATATACAGTATATCTGGGCAGTGTACATTATATATACATTATATCTGGGCAGTATACACCATATACTCAGTATATCCGGGCAGTATACACTATACACTGTATATCCGGGCAGTATACACTATACACTGTATATCCGGGCAGTATACACTATACACTGTATATCTGGGCAGTATACACTATACACTGTATATTTGGGCAGTATACACTATATACACAGTATATCCGTGCAGTATACACTATATACAGTATATCCGGGCAGTGTACATTATATATACAGTATATCCAGGCAGTACACATTATATATACAGTATATCCGGGCAGTGTACATTATATATACAGTATATCCGGGCAGTGTACATTATATATACAGTATATCCAGGCAGTACACATTATATATACAGTATATCCGGGCAGTGTACATTATATATACAGTATATCCGGGCAGTACACATTATATATACAGTATATCCGGGCAGTGTACATTATATATACAGTATATCTGGGCAGTATACATTATATATACAGTATATCCGGGCAGTATACACTATATACAGTATATCCGGGCAGTATACACTATATACAGTATATCCGGGCAGTGTACATTATATATACAGTATATCCGGGCAGTGTACATTATATATACAGTATATCCGGGCAGTATACATTATATATACAGTATATCCGGGCAGTATACACTATATACAGTATATCCGGGCAGTGTACATTATATATACAGTATATCTGGGCAGTGTACATTATATATACAGTATATCCGGGCAGTGTACATTATATATACAGTATATCCGGGCAGTATACATTATATATACAGTATATCCGGGCAGTGTACATTATATATACAGTATATCTGGGCAGTATACATTATATATACAGTATATCCGGGCAGTATACACTATATACAGTATATCCGGGCAGTGTACATTATATATACAGTATATCCGGGCAGTATACATTATATATACAGTATATCTGGGCAGTACACATTATATATACAGTATATCCGGGCAGTGTACATTATATATACAGTATATCTGGGCAGTATACATTATATATACAGTATATCCGGGCAGTATACACTATATACAGTATATCCGGGCAGTATACACTATATACAGTATATCCGGGCAGTGTACATTATATATACAGTATATCTGGGCAGTACACATTATATATACAGTATATCCGGGCAGTGTACATTATATATACAGTATATCTGGGCAGTATACATTATATATACAGTATATCCGGGCAGTATACACTATATACAGTATATCCGGGCAGTATACACTATATACAGTATATCCGGGCAGTGTACATTATATATACAGTATATCCGGGCAGTATACATTATATATACAGTATATCCGGGCAGTATACACTATATACAGTATATCCGGGCAGTGTACATTATATATACAGTATATCCGGGCAGTGTACATTATATATACAGTATATCCGGGCAGTGTACATTATATATACAGTATATCTGGGCAGTATACATTATATATACAGTATATCTGGGCAGTGTACATTATATATACAATATATCCGGGCAGTGTACATTATATATACAGTATATCCAGGCAGTACACATTATATATACAGTATATCCGGGCAGTGTACATTATATATACAGTATATCCGGGCAGTATACACTATATACAGTATATCCGGGCAGTATACACTATATACAGTATATCCAGGCAGTATACATTATATATACAGTATATCCGGGCAGTGTACATTATATATACAGTATATCCGGGCAGTATACACTATATACAGTATATCCGGGCAGTGTACATTATATATACAGTATATCCGGGCAGTGTACATTATATATACAGTATATCCAGGCAGTACACATTATATATACAGTATATCTGGGCAGTATACATTATATATACAGTATATCCGGGCAGTGTACATTATATATACAGTATATCTGGGCAGTGTACATTATATATACAGTATATCTGGGCAGTACACATTATATATACAGTATATCCGAGCAGTGTACATTATATATACAGTATATCTGGGCAGTATACATTATATATACAGTATATCCGGGCAGTGTACATTATATATACAGTATATCCGGGCAGTGTACATTATATATACAGTATATCTGGGCAGTGTACATTATATATACAGTATATCCGGGCAGTGTACATTATATATACAGTATATCCGGGCAGAATACATTATATATACAGTATATATCTGGGCAGTGTACATTATATATACAGTATATCTGGGCAGTGTACATTATATATACAGTATATCCGGGCAGAATACATTATATATACAGTATATATCTGGGCAGTATACATTATATATACAGTATATCCGGGCAGAATACATTATATATACAGTATATATCTGGGCAGTATACATTATATATACAGTATATCCGGGCAGTATACACTATATACAGTATATCCGGGCAGTATACATTATATATACAGTATATCCGGGCAGAATACATTATATATACAGTATATATCTGGGCAGTATACATTATATATACAGTATATCCGGGCAGTATACACTATATACAGTATATCCGGGCAGTGTACATTATATACTGTTTATCTGTTTATCTATTTCTCATTCCAGAACTGCAGCTGAAGATATCAGAGCTCTGCTGCCCCTGGTGGTTTGTCTGGACAGTGCACTTATCAGTTGTACATAGGGCACCTCCATCCTATGGACACTCACCCTGGATTTTACCTATAGACCCCCTATAACCGGTGTCACTGACCTGCTGGGAACAAGACCCCGGAGACCGCGTACAGATCTGCCACTTGTATAACTGAGAGGCTGTGCCAGGGTGTGGATGCCAGGGGGTGAGCCCCCCACCGGGCACAGGATATGGAGCCCACCCTGAACTGCAGCGCACTGCCCCTGTGTCACCTGGACTCCGCACTGGACCGAGCGGAAGCACTGGGAATACTGCAGGATCTGTGCCGGATAACCAGGGTGAGGAGCTCAGCACACCGTATCACACAGGACAGGATTAGATACACGGCTCAGCACACCGTATCACTCAGGACAGGATCAGATACACGGCTCAGCACACCGTATCACACAGGACAGGATCAGATACACGGCTCAGCACACCGTATCACTCAGGACAGGATCAGATACATGGGTCAGCACACCGTATCACTCAGGACAGGCTTAGATACACGGCTCAGCACACCGTATCACACAGGACAGAATCAGATACATGGCTCAGCACACCGTATCACTCAGGACAGGATCAGATACACGGCTCAGCACACCGTATCACTCAGGACAGGATCAGATACATGGGTCAGCACACCGTATCACACAGGACAGGCTTAGATACACGGCTCAGCACACCGTATCACTCAGGACAGGATCAGATACATGGGTCAGCACACCGTATCACTCAGGACAGGATCAGATACATGGGTCAGCACAACGTATCACTCAGGACAGGATCAGATACATTGCTCAGCAGGCAGTATCACTCAGGACAGGATTAGATACACGGCTCAGCACACCGTATCACTCAGGACAGGATTAGATACATGGGTCAGCACACCGTATCACTCAGGACAGAATCAGATACATGGCTCAGCAGGCAGTATCACACAGGACAGGATCAGATACACGGCTCAGCACACCGTATCACTCAGGACAGGATTAGATACATGGGTCAGCACACCGTATCACTCAGGACAGGATTAGATACACGGCTCAGCAGACAGTATCACACAGGACAGAATCAGATACATGGCTCAGCACACCGTATCACACAAGACAGGATTAGATACACGGCTCAGCAGACAGTATCACACAGGACAGGATCAGATACATGGCTCAGCACACCGTATCACACAAGACAGGATTAGATACACGGCTCAGCAGACAGTATCACACAGGATAGGATGAAATGCAAATATTTTTGCTAGTTTATTAAACCAAAAACATAATGTAATTGGACCCGGTGATAAGTATTTTGCCCCTTTTCTGTGACTCTCATATGTAACTCACCTGTTGTCCACATCCTTCTGATCCTACTTGAGATGGTTCTACTCCTTCATTGGAGTCCAGTTGTGTTTAATTAAATGGATTGGACTTCACTAGGAAAGGCTACACCTGTCTATATAAGACGTCACAGCTCACAGTGCAGGTCACAGCACATGAGAATCATCAGGTCTAAGGAACTGCCCAAGGAGCTCAGAGACAGAATTGTGGCAAGGCACAGATCTGGCCAAGGTTACAGAAGAATTTCTGCAGCACTCAAGGTTCCTAAAAGCACAGTGACCTCTATAGTCCTTAAAAGGAAGAAGATTGGGACGACCACAACTCTTCCTGGACCTGGCCCTCCAGCCAAACTAAGCAATGGTGGGAGAAAAGCCCTGGTGAGAGGTAAAGTGAGAGTCTGGAAGCTTCTTCTAAGGGTAAGACATATGAAAGCCGAATACAGTGTGCAGAACACATGGAGGAATAAGATTCTCTGCTCTGATGAAGATTGGACTTCTCATTGTTAATTCTAAGCGGTGAAGAAAACCCAGCGCCGCTCATCACCTGCCAAATACAATCTCAGCAGTGACACATGGGGGGCAGCATCATGCCATGGGGGGGGGGGGGGTGGAGGGGGACAGGACCACTGGGTGTAATAAAAGGAGAGATGAATACGGCCAAGTACAGAGATCCTGGATGAGAACCTCTGGACCTCACACTGGACCTTCCAACAAAACAAGGACCCTAAGCACAAGCTAAAATACCACAGCAGAGACTTCAGAACATCTCTGTGACCATTCCTGACCCAGAGCCCGGACCTAAACCCAATGGAGCATCTCTGGAGAGACTGGAGAATGTCTCCACCAACGTTACCATCCAACCTGAGGGACCCGGAGAGGATCTGCAAGGAGGAGGCCGAGGATCCCCAAATCCAGGGGGGAGGAACATGTAGCATCTTCCCAAGAAGATTCCGGGCTGCACCAGCTCCAAAGCTTCTACTTAACACTGAGTAAAGGGGGCGAATACTCATCACCGGGGGCAGAATACTTATCACCGGGGGCTGAATACTCATCACCGGGGGCTGAATACTTATCACCAGCGGCTGAATACTCATCACCGGGGGCCCGAATACTCATCGCCGGGGGCCCGAATACTCATCGCCGGGGGCCCGAATACTCATCACCGGGGGCTGAATACTCATCACCGGGGGCTGAATACTTATCACCAGCGGCTGAATACTCATCACCGGGGGCCCGAATACTCATCGCCGGGGGCCCGAATACTCACCGCCGGGGGCCCGAATACTCATCGCCGGGGGCCGGAATACTCATCGCCGGGGGCCGGAATACTCATCGCCGGGGGCCCGAATACTCATCGCCGGGGGCCGAATACTCATCGCCGGGGGCCGAATACTCATCGCCGGGGGCCGAATACTCATCACCGGGGGCCGAATACTCATCACCGGGGGCCGAATACTCATCACCGGGGGCCGAATACTCATCACCGGGGGCCGAATACTCATCACCGGGGGCCGAATACTCATCACCGGGGGCCGAATACTCATCACCGGGGGCCGAATACTCATCACCGGGGGCCGAATACTCATCACCGGGGGCCGAATACTCATCACCGGGGGCCGAATACTCATCACCGGGGGCCGAATACTCATCACCGGGGGCCGAATACTCATCACCGGGGGCTGAATACTCATCACCGGGGGCTGAATACTCATCACCGGGGGCTGAATACTTATCACCGGGGGCTGAATACTTATCACCGGGGGCTGAATACTTATCACCGGGGGCTGAATACTCATCACCGGGGGCTGAATACTTATCACCGGGGGCTGAATACTTATCACCGGGGGCTGAATACTCATCACCGGGGGCTGAATACTCATCACCGGGGGCTGAATACTCATCACCGGGGGCTGAATACTCATCACCGGGGGCTGAATACTCATCACCGGGGGCTGAATACTTATCACCGGGGGCTGAATACTTATCACCGGGGGCTGAATACTCATCACCGGGGGCTGAATACTTATCACCGGGGGCTGAATACTCATCACCGGGGGCTGAATACTTATCACCGGGGGCTGAATACTTATCACCGGGGGCTGAATACTTATCACCGGGGGCTGAATACTTATCACCGGGGGCTGAATACTTATCACCGGGGGCTGAATACTTATCACCAGAGGCTGAATACTCATCACCGGGGGCTGAATACTTATCACCGGGGGCTGAATACTCATCACCGGGGGCTGAATACTCATCACCGGGGGCTGAATACTTATCACCGGGGGCTGAATACTCATCACCGGGGGCTGAATACTTCTCTGAATACTGATATTGTGCTGCTCCTCTTGCAGGCTCCAGACGCTGCGCACGTGTTGGCGGCGGTGCAGGGCGTCCTCGGGTCTCTCCTCACCTGTGGACTTCTCTTGTCCATCTTCTTCTTCATCTTCACCATTCGCTTCCGGAAAAATAGGTAAGTGGTTGTAAGGAAGGACGGAGTGTACTGGACAGACCCCCCCCAAACCTTCCTCCTGGGGTCCCAGATCTGTCGTGTCTATACTCCAGTCACATCCAGAGCTGCACTCAGAGTTCTGCTGATTTCTATCCTCTGTGTAACAGGATAGTGAAGATGTCCAGCCCCAACCTGAACCTGGTCATCCTGGTGGGCAGCGCCTTCACCTACATCAGCGCCTTCATGTTTGCAGCGCAAGGACCCTCTGTCTCCATAGAAACTGTCATTAAGGTAGGTGACCGCACGGACCCTTCCCTGTGGTCACAGGTTATTCTCCTGCATCGGATGAATGTCTTCCATTTACTCCAGTCACATCCAGAGCTGCTGGACTGGCATCACCTCTGCATGAAGCATGTACTGAGGAGATGTGGTGTCTCCCCCTAGTGGCAGAACACAAAACCACAGCTAAAAGATTCTTGTGTCTCTTTCCAGGCTCGAGTCAGTCTCCTGTATGTTGGGCTCAGTCTTCTGTTTGGGCCCCTAATGGGGAAGAGCTGGAGACTCTACCGAGTGTTTACTCATCGAGTCCCAGATAAACGAGTGGTGAGTAATACCGGGGGTGCTAGACTCCATTATATTATACTGTACTATACCCCAGAGCTGCACTCACTATACTGCTGCTGGTGCAGTCACTGTGTACATACATGACATTACTAATCCTGTACTGATCCTGAGTTACATCCTGTATTATACCCCAGAGCTGCACTCACTATTCTGCTGCTGGTGCAGTCACTGTGTACATACATGACATTACTTATCCTGTACTGATCCTGAGTTACATCCTGTATTATACACCGGAGCTGCACTCACTATTCTGCTGCTGGTGCAGTCACTGTGTACATACATGACATTACTTATCCTGTACTGATCCTGAGTTACATCCTGTATTATACTCCAGAGCTGCACTCACTATTCTGCTGCTGGTGCAGTCACTGTGTACATACATGACATTACTTATCCTGTACTGATCCTGAGTTACATCCTGTATTATACCCCTAGAGCTGCACTCACTATTCTGCTGCTGGTGCAGTCACTGTGTACATACATGACATTACTTATCCTGTACTGATCCTGAGTTACATCCTGTATTATACCCCTAGAGCTGCACTCACTATTCTGCTGCTGGTGCAGTCACTGTGTACATACATGACATTACTTATCCTGTACTGATCCTGAGTTACATCCTGTATTATACTCCAGAGCTGTACTCACTATTCTGCTGCTGGTGCAGTCACTGTGTACATACATGACATTACTTATCCTGTACTGATCCTGAGTTACATCCTGTATTATACCCCTAGAGCTGCACTCACTATTCTGCTGCTGGTGCAGTCACTGTGTACATACATGACATTACTTATCCTGTACTGATCCTGAGTTACATCCTGTATTATACCCCTAGAGCTGCACTCACTATTCTGCTGCTGGTGCAGTCACTGTGTACATACATGACATTACTTATCCTGTACTGATCCTGAGTTACATCCTGTATTATACCCCTAGAGCTGCACTCACTATTCTGCTGCTGGTGCAGTCACTGTGTACATACATGACATTACTTATCCTGTACTGATCCTGAGTTACATCCTGTATTATACCCCTAGAGCTGCACTCACTATTCTGCTGCTGGTGCAGTCACTGTGTACATACATGACATTACTTATCCTGTACTGATCCTGAGTTACATCCTGTATTATACCCCAGAGCTGCACTCACTATTCTGCTGCTGGTGCAGTCACTGTGTACATACATGACATCACTTATCCTGTACTGATCCTGAGTTACATCCTGTATTATACCCCAGAGCTGCACTCACTATTCTGCTGCTGGTGCAGTCACTGTGTACATACATGACATTACTTATCCTGTACTGATCCTGAGTTACATCCTGTATTATACTCCAGAGCTGCACTCACTATCTGCTGCTGGTGCAGTCACTGTGTACATACATGACATTACTTATCCTGTACTGATCCTGAGTTACATCCTGTATTATACCCCAGAGCTGCACTCACTATTCTGCTGCTGGTGCAGTCACTGTGTACATACATGACATTACTTATCCTGTACTGATCCTGAGTTACATCCTGTATTATACACCGGAGCTGCACTCACTATTCTGCTGCTGGTGCAGTCACTGTGTACATACATGACATTACTTATCCTGTACTGATCCTGAGTTACATCCTGTATTATACTCCAGAGCTGCACTCACTATTCTGCTGCTGGTGCAGTCACTGTGTACATACATGACATTACTTATCCTGTACTGATCCTGAGTTACATCCTGTATTATACCCCAGAGCTGCACTCACTATTCTGCTGCTGGTGCAGTCACTGTGTACATGCATGACATTACTTATCCTGTACTGATCCCGAGTTACATCCTGTATTATACCCCAGAGCTGCACTCACTATTCTGCTGCTGGTGCAGTCACTGTGTACATACATGACATTACTTATCCTATACTGTTCCTGAGTTACATCCTGTATTATACTCCAGAGCTGCACTCACTATTCTGCTGCTGGTGTAGTCACTGTGTACATACATGACATTACTTATCCTGCACTGATCCTGAGTTACATCCTGTATTATACCCCAGAGCTGCACTCACTATTCTGCTGCTGGTGTAGTCACTGTGTACATACATGACATTACTTATCCTGTACTGATCCTGAGTTACATCCTGTATTATACCCCAGAGCTGCACTCACTATTCTGCTGCTGGTGCAGTCACTGTGTACATACATGACATTACTTATCCTATACTGTTCCTGAGTTACATCCTGTATTATACTCCAGAGCTGCACTCACTATTCTGCTGCTGGTGTAGTCACTGTGTACATACATGACATTACTTATCCTGCACTGATCCTGAGTTACATCCTGTATTATACCCCAGAGCTGCACTCACTATTCTGCTGCTGGTGTAGTCACTGTGTACATACATGACATTACTTATCCTGTACTGATCCTGAGTTACATCCTGTATTATACTCCAGAGCTGCACTCACTATTCTGCTGCTGGTGCAGTCACTGTGTACATACATGACATTACTTATCCTGTACTGATCCTGAGTTACATCCTGTATTATACCCCAGAGCTGCACTCACTATTCTGCTGCTGGTGTAGTCACTGTGTACATACATGACATTACTTATCCTGCACTGATCCTGAGTTACATCCTGTAAATCTTTTATTTTATATAAAAATGAAAAACATAACAACAATAAACATAAAGGAAGCCATAACTTCTGGCAAAATAATTACAACAAATATAATCGAAAATAAACTTACAAAACCTCCTGGCCCAGCCACACACATTCACCACATACTCAGCATGAGAACAACCAAAACCCTCACACAGTCCCACCACCTAATTTTTTTTTTTTTTTTTTTTTATATATATATATATTTTTTTTTTTTTCCCATAAATAACTAAAGAATACTCAGCAAAAAAAAGACATAAAACAGGAAATAAAAACATTAAATATAACTAACTAAATCCCACGCCCATCACCCTCCCCCCAGACACTGGTCTAACGTCCAAAGTTTGCGCTATATAGTCCAGACCAGTGCCCAGGATCGTATAGTCCAAATCCCGTCCACCCCCCTCCCAACCTAACACCCTAACACCAACACCCCAAAACCAACCAACCTATATACACAAGAACTATAACTACATATAACTATAAATAAATACACACTGTACACAAGATACAAATACATTAAACAAATCAACATAACAAAACCAAACCACATAAAGCCCAGGTTCGGCGCCTGCAGCTCAACTTCACTATAACCTCAGATACAAAACAAAAATCTACAGTGTCAGCTTCAGCCCAACACCAGGAGTGGAGATGACAGACTAAGGGACACTAAAGGAGAACCCCCTCCAAAGGAGAGAGGCCCTCCCCGTGCCCAGCCTCTCATACTCCAGAGAGCGCACCTTCACCAGGAGGGAGAGGA